>NC_142775.1:35287852-35567852 GCF_988280905.1 Pimephales promelas | reverse complement strand
TATAGTTTATTAGATAAACTTGCCCCTGAAAAAAGTGTAGAAACAAAACTAATTGTGATTGGTCGCATATCATAAGGTGTCTTCCTCTTCAAGTGGGCAGTTTTTGGTGAGAATATTCTGCAATATGACTAGACTTCTGTTTAGTCATAATCTGGCATGCATGTGATCTCTTTTCATGCTATTCGTATTTGACATCTCACAGCTTTTGGTCATATTTAAGGCTGATCTTTGAGCTTGTTTTGTGTCTAGGTAAATACTGGCGCTCGCTGGAGCGATCTGCCTCAACTCTGGGCTACTCTCTGCTGGAGGCTCAGAGATGTGAAACCGAAGAAGCAGAGACGGTGACCGCCATGGCATCCCTGTCTGTGGCCAACAAGCACATGGGGAAGAGGTGCAGTTATATTTGAGTTTGTATGCGTGTTGGATATATGGCACAATCTACAAATACAGTTTGGGTCCAATTACTTTAAAAAAAAGAACAGTTAAGGCACAAATAGCATGTTTTACCTAAAATTACCAATATTTATTTTATTATCTGTTCAAAAATTATATATTTTAAGGTTAAAATATAAACTATAATATATAATTTATATATAATAAATTACCTCATTTCATTGAATTTGCTTAAAAATGAGTTTCAGCCTGTAATTGTTACCTTATTCCTGGAATGTGTCATACATTTGCTCATAGCAGGCCTCCTGTGTGGATTTGTGTGTGTCTGTTTATGTGACCCCCACATGTATTTATGGTTGTGTGAGGGGTCTAGAGGTACAGGACAAGTGTGTGCCTGAGCCGTGATAGGCAGGCGGCCGGTTCGGGGCAGACGTCCAGCAGCGTCAGGCTTCTGAGACACACACACTGCCAGAGTCCTGATTAAAAACACTCAGGAAACATTGAGCACAGATGCTTGAGGTTTCTGGACCTTCCTTACACACTCTTACACTCTCGCATGCCCAGCACGGGTTCAAACTCACATTTATTTCCTGTTATTCCTATTATGGGCCAAATGCCAAAAATGTATTGACACCTATTTTAACTTTATTTTCCTATTTTCTTTTTTCTGGCTTGGTGTTTGTGGCAGCCACGCTTGATTGTGGAAGCTCCAAAACTGTTTCTGCCAATTTTGGAGTCACCAACAGTTTCATCAACGTTTTAGCTAATAACTTTTTAAACAAAATTATTTTTTCACCTCTAGATCCTGGTTGTCTGGTTGTTTCAATTTCCTCCTGATTTCTTCCAAAATTCTTAAACAGAAAATTCTAATTTTGTGAATCTCCACTTTGGCAAGCACCATTTCTGTCAATTTAAATGAATTTGCATTTTTTTATGCTGCTACTAATCCTACAAAACTGGTTTAGATCATATTCAGACCAAGACACAGAATCCACTAAGTGTATTTTTTATGTCTTACACTATTCTCAAGTAATAATTCTCAGCAAATTGGACACCAAACAGGAAGTGATGATTTATCTCTGAAATGAGTTTGTACACTTTGTACATTCTGCATGTCAATGGAATACTATAAAAATTCCCTAGGAATACCATATAAATTCAATTACAGTGCCCCCTACAGGTCAAATACTAGGTCAAATCTGCTCTTAGCATCAACATATAAACTGATTGTTCAATGGGAATGTAACTGAGGTGAATGGCTCCATAATTATATATATGTAAAATAATGATCTTAGCTTCTCCTTACTGAAGGATCTCAAGTAATATGGGTCTTTTTTAAAACATTGTTTTTGAGTAATTTGTGTAATATATTTGTGTAAAAATGTTACTTCTATTCATTTAAATTAAGTTTGAAAATGATATATAATATATAAAATATAAGTAATTAGATGAAAATGTAAAAAAAAAATCCTTGGCAACTAACTGAAATAATTTTAACTTCAAGAACTAAAATGTCTAATTCTGAAATAAATAAACGCAAAAACAAGGCTAAATCACTAAATCAGACAAAATTACTAAAACCAAAATTGAAAATGTAAAAGTAAAATCTTATGGGCTCTATGCACGACGTTATTTCCGGTGAAGGATTAAGGATGCTCGATAACTTCCGCCGATCATAGAGTCCAATGCAATACCGAGAATTTATATTGAATTTTATACTCCATGGTTATACTAATGAAACGTTAGTCACAAAAACAGATAAAACAGACACCCCTCGTTGTGTTTATGCTTCTTTTTAAAATTCTATTAAATAAACATAACTATATATAAAATTACATCTAAACGTATGTACGTTTCGTTTCAAAGACGGGAGGACAGTAAATATTGAAGACTCTGCCATAATCCCGTTTTCTCCGGTTTTCCTCCGCTTTAATCTACACAACCGGAAATGGACGAGCATCCTTGCGTCAAATGCGGAACTTATGCGTGCATATAGACCATTTCAAAAGATGTAAACAACACTGGCCCAGAAGCACTTCCTGTTTCAGTTTGTAACCGTTTTCTTTATTTCACATGTAAAGAAAACATCTTAAAGATGTTTGTTTAAATTTTTGATTCAGTTTTAAATGTTCTGTTGGTTCTATTTTATCCCAGCTTTTATGTAGTGTTAAAAAACTGAAACAGGAAGTGCTTCTGGACCAGTGTTGTTTACATCTTGTGAAATGGTCTATAGCCCATTCTGTGTGTTTGTGTGTGTGTGTGCATGTACAGGGTTCCCAGAGGCAAGGAAACCTGGAAGCATTTTGGAATTTTAAAATTGCGATTCCCAGGTCTAGGGGAAAAAAAAAATTAAATATATATTTTTAAAAAATAAAAATCTATATTTTTTTTTCTTTTATATATATATATATATATATATAATTATTACAAAATCTGAACATTAATGGTGAATATAAATGAATTTGCACCTGCTCAACTGAAATATTTAGTGGGTGATTCTATTTAATGTCGCGAATGTCTTAAAAAAGTAACATAAAAAATGTGGAAACCTCTCATGTGTGATGTAACTCAGAAGGTTTGTGTGTGTCGCCCCACAGGACGGAGGAGGAGCCTATGGAAGAGGAACCTCCATTGTAGAAGGTCCGCTCGAATGCCTTGGTGACCCTCTCAGCTCGGAGCCTCTTCAAGGCCTCTGACGTCACTCTACTCTCTCCATCCGTTTCATTTTTTGTCCCGCGATGTGCGCACTTTGAGCACGGGATCCGAAACGGCCTGAGGAAATCTCCGTGACACCCAGAGTGCGACAAACGTCTCAGCCGTGTTAGTCTCTGTCCGTGGCAGCAAATCCGGGATTGTGCATCCTGGTCTGTCCACAGGGACATTCAACATTCGAGCAGGACATAGACTCATGTTTCATTGTTAGATGCGAGAGCTGGTGCTTTCGACATGAACTCTTTTTTTTTTTTTTTCGATATTTTCCAGAGCCACTATAGTCCACGTGATTGATTTCGGCTGTGGGGTCTCGTTGCGGCCTGCGTCTTTTTTTATTTGTTGTTTGTCTGTTTTTCTTTTTGGTTTTGGGAGAAAAAAAAGTGACTCGTTCCATTCTCCATCCGAGTTCCCGCTTCTGACATTCATGACGAGAGACCCGCGAGGGTGTGGACGGATGTGACTGTGAGAGAGGGCGAAGGATTCTGGGAAGCCCTGAGAGTGACAATTTGAGTTCGTGCCTTCGAAAAAAGAGTTTCCGTGACGGATCGAGAAGAACATTGCCTTAAACTAGTTACAGGAGGGGAAGACGTTTTCGCCGCCTCGGTTTTTCTTGTCGCAAGGCTGGCCTAAAGAATGGAGAAACCCTCAGCATGTTTACCAGGAACTCCCTGCAGATATCTTCATGTTTCACACGCATTATGACCTGTTTTATGTTCCTTCATTTTTAACTGTGCTTGTGTTGGATGTTACATGACTGACAAGCGAACTTTAAGGTAGTTGCCAGCCATCCAAGGGCGAAATTTAGTTGAATTCTCCAACGCTTTAGAAGGCAAGCCAATGTAGCGACACATTTCAACTCTAACGACCAAATACGCACCTCTTCCTCCGACGAAGAAGAAAGGTTGACCAGCATGCAGCTTTCCATCTGCCAAGTTAGGAATTCAAGCGTCGTAGATTAGCGGCGCCGACTAGCATGAGTTTGCTGTTAACCCACTAGCCGCGAGCATATAGGATAGGGCTGCGATGACCACGCGTCATACGATTTGTAGTTAGAGACAAACTTTCTATTTTTCCTTCTCTCGACATGTTGTACTTTTATATAGCTATGAATGTCTGGTTTACTTTACAGTTAATCAAAGGGCACTAGCGTATCACTACTATTATGCGACTCAGCAGACGGTCAGTTTTATTGGAAAAGGGCTGGTTACCGGTTATTTTAAACGTACCACTGAGCCTTCAGACGTGCCACCTGGTCAGATTTAGCGCTGGTTTCCTGCCGAGGAGGGTTACGGCGGGGGGCCTTTCACTAAGGGGGGGGCAGGTGCTACTGAACATGTGCTCGTCACATGACACAATCCAAGAAGTAGCGGGACCACCAGCTTCCACTCTGAAAACAATCGTAAACGAAGACTGTGATACTCAGACAATCTGCATGGGACATTGACATAGTCGCCGGCGCTTCGAAATGGCACATAGAATTGTATATATATACGCAATTATGCATGCTGACAAGTAGATCATTTGGCTTGACTTTGATTGTACATTGAATTTTATTCGATTCTGGACTGATGAGGAGGCGATGATTTGTTTGACAACCCCTGCCTCTCGGCAACTACCTTTGGCATTCTTTTTCTGTGTGTCATGTTCAATACGAGACTCATTAAGGCGGGAGATTTGACTCACCGTCGCCATTGTTCCTCGACTTCATTTTTGTATATGCCTGTCACGTATGACTACTCCACTTTGGGTTCGTGCCCGTTGTTTTCTTGTCCGTTTTTCTTTTGCCTTGTGAGCTCACTTGTCCCGTTTATTATTATTTTTTTTGTACTTTTTGGATTATGTACTTGTTCATTTGTCAGTCCTTATGTAGTTGACAATGTGTTTTACATGCTCGAGTCTTTAGTTTCTTGTTTTAGAGAGTGACAAGCCTTTTTTTAAGTTGTTTTATCTTGTTTTTTGTATGCGGTGGGAGGGAGATGCTTTTACTTTGTATAATGATTACGACAATTGTGTATTTACTACGTTCTGTTCATAGTAGATTTATATTTCAAAGATCTATAGATATATTATATATTATAAAGATTGCAAAGTGATATATTTCAGTACATGGTCTGGCTCCACTGAAGGCACTGTTTATTGGTTTCATGCATCCACAGTAGCATTACTCTGGCGCCGTAAACTCTTGATCAAACGGATCTTTGCGGTTCCAGGCTTCAGTTTGACGGAGTGCTTTCTAAACTCTCATACGAAAGTCCCGTGGAAAAATATTATTGACTGACACTGTACATTTCAATTGGTAAAAGTCCATTTGGATAGACCAAGTAGAGTAGATACTGACAGTGATCTTAAATGGATTTCATTTTGAATTATTTTAAACTGTCAAGAACACATCCGGGTCATGTTACACCCTAAAATCAAAGGAAAGGATGTAGTAAATTGCATTTTGCCACAAGAAAACAAAGCAACACTGGCTCAGCCAATGGCGTGAGTTTGGGGTTTGTTCGACCAATGGCGGACGGGAGTTTCCAAAAGAAGTGGTTGAAATTAATTATCATAAGGTTATGCAGAAATGTAATACAATTATTTAATAAAAAAAAAATAATCATTTTAACGAGAATTACCAAATAGTATAAATTATGATATGAAAATATGCTTAATTGACTTTTTAAATAAGCATTTTCTTAATGCAAAATATCTCGTATTTACCTCCTTTTGATTTTAGGGTGAAACGCAACCTGGACATGACTTTGTGAAAATGTAAGCGTCTTATTTATATGCGGTCACTCTTGGGACTCTTATGTTTTGTAAAATCTGCATCTTGTTACTCTTTCTGAGCTATTTTTTGGGCATTTTTGCAGGATCATATCAAAACCAAGTCCATCAAATGTCATCTGACTTTACTTTCAAGAATGAAGTGCGAAGGCTGACATTGATTTGAAAGTGGAAATATAAAGCGACATAATCACAGCCGTCAAACTCACAGATCACTTTACGGTAATACAAACGGCAGCCTATCGAAAGCTTTGTCAAAGGGACTCTTATCTGGTTCACCCGGATAGTCATTTTCTTTGCTCTTGTTTTACTTTAAAAAAAAAAAAAAAAAAAAACTGCATTCCATTTGGTTTCCCAATCTTCTTTTTTCGTTTTACCTTTCTTGTCATTCCTGCTAATTTGCCATGAGGTCTGGCCTGAGCAGTTGTTTATTTGAAGGCCAGGGTGAAGTTTCTTTTATTCTCTTTCCTTCACAGCTGTAGATTTCTGCATGGTTTGTGCGTCAGCATGCCTGTCTGTCCTTGTAACATATTTGCACAAAGGAGGAACACAGGAGGGTCGAGGCTTTGGAGAACGCATGGGATGGAAGCTCTTCTTTCCTCTGTTTCTGGTCAGTACGCAGACGGAATGATGCTCTTGGTGTCCGACGGATGTGCTTTTTACTTGTTTAAAAAAGGAATGAAAGAAAAATGACTTTTGAATATTTTACAACAACAAGAAGAAGAAAGTTATCTAGCACTTGTGACATACAGACTATAGACTTTATTGTATTTATGTAGAGCATTGTTTTAGGTGAACTACACACTACGTCACACTTTAGACTGTTTGTGTGACTTCTTTTGCTTTCTTTTCTCGTTGTTTTTTTTTTTTTTCTACTCTTCCTAAGGATTTGTTTTTGAGGCTGGAGGAAGACTAGGAAAAGATTAGGGTCATTCCTTTAGAAACATCTGGAATCATCAAAGGGCTTTTTTCCAGATGTTTGTCAGAAATCTCTTCAGTTTGTCCAAAAGGAGGAAAGAAAAAACACTTATCAGCCAGTAATACCTGTGACCACTGTGGCTCGAGAACAGTTCTAGGTTTACAAAATGTAAGAAATGCATATTATTTTTGTCACTTTGTTTTTCCATTGTTACAATAGAACTTTTCTTGGGACCTTTGCTCTAATGTTTGTCTTTGACATCAACTATAAAGTACCTTGTTTTTGAATACCACACTGTCTTGTGTTTATTTCCGAGCACGTTATCGCTCAACGGATTCACATGATGCAATGTGTAAGGGGCTCTAATTAGTATAATCACTAAATTCATTAAATGTCATATTTCCTACTAAGATAATTTAATTGAAGACTTTTTTTAATAGTTTTATGCTTTCTCTATGACTTATATATCATTTATCTTGTAGTACATGTGCTCTCATACAAAAAACTAAACGTACCAGAAAAAAAGAAAATTATATATAAAATTACTAACGCATTATATTTATATATACACTCACCTAAAGGATTATTAGGAACACCTGTTCAGTTTCTCATTAATGCAATTATCTAATCAACCAATCACATGGCAGTTGCTTCAATGCATTTAGGGCTGTGGTCCTGGTCAAGACAATCTCCTGAACTCCAAACTGAATGTCAGAATGGGAAAGAAAGGTGATTTAAGCAATTTTTAACGTGGCATGGTTGGTGCCAGACGGGCCGGTCTGAGTATTTCCCAATCTGCTCAGTTACTGGGATTTTCACGCACAACCATTTCTAGGGTTTACAAAGAATGATGTGAAAAGGGAAAAACATCCAGTATGTGGCAGTCCTGTGGGCGAAAATGCCTTGTTGATGCTAGAGGTCAGAGGAGAATGGGCCGACTGATTCAAGCTGATAGAAGAGCAACTTTGACCGAAACAACCACTCGATACAACCGAGGTATGCAGCAAAGCATTTGTGAAGCCACAACACACAAAACCTTGAGGCGGATGGCCTACAACAGCAGAAGACCCCACTGGGTACCACTCATCCCCACTACAAATAGGAAAAAGAGGCTACAATTTGCAAGAGCTCACTAAATTTGGACAGTTGAAGACTGGAAAAATGTTGCCTGGTCTGATGAGTCTCGATTTCTGTTGAGACATTCAGATGCTAGAGTCAGAAATTGGTTTCTTGAATATGATAATGAGTTCACTGTACTAAAATAGCCCCCACAGTGACAAGATCTCAACCCAATAGAGCATCTTTGGGATGTGGTGGAACGGGAGCTTCGTGCCCTGGATGTGCATCCCACAAATCTCCATCAACTGCAAGATGCTATCCTATCAATATGGGCCAACATTTCTAAAGAATGCTTTCAGCACCTCGTTGAATCAATGCCACGTAGAATTAAGGCAGTTCTGAAGGGGGTCAAACACAGTGTTAGTATGGTGTTCCTAATAATCATTTAGGTGAGTGTGTATATATATATATATATATATGTTTGTGTGTTTAAATAATTATGAAGTTTTTAATACCAATTGTTTAACCATTTGTTGATAAATGTATTTTTACTGAACACTAATATTGATACCGATATGCACGTCCAGATATCTGCAGGATTGGAATGCCTGTCACTCATCCATTGTGTGTTTGTCTGAATATTTGGCTGATTTGCTTATTATTTAGGATTCATAGACATTTCTGTAGATTTCTCCCCTAAAAATCTGCTCTGTACATGTTAAATACTTTTTAATCAGAAAAGGGGAGTCTGCAGCTGTTAAACCTCAATCGTTTCAGTAGGAAATCCCAGTCCTTGTTAATCTGACCACTGTAAGTGTTCTTGTCACATTGTGATGGGACTAATGGCCTGTCTGGTAGTGAACGTTGAGCTTTTCTCATCATTTTACAATGTAATTCTGTGGTGTGCTCTTGGGCGACAGGGGCTTTTTGTAAATCTATTATGCAGCAAACAACAGTGCACCACAAGTAATGTTCTATGGAAAACTCGTGGAGATTAATTGTTTGTGGGGAGAGAAGGGCCGGGATGCTCAGATGTCCCACAGTGTGTTTAAGGACTGTGGTTTATTGTCACAAGCATCAGTTTGCCTGGAACGCAGGACAGTGTTTAGTCTGAGAAAAAAAAAAGAAAAAAAAAATATATATATATATATATATATGTATGTATATGTATATATATATATAGAGAGAGAGAGATTAACACATTTGTGCTGGATGTTAACTGCCCTATAAAACAGATATTAGAGATCTTTTTTAGATCAAAAAAAGAAAGAAAATGTATGTCAAATTATTTTATTTAACCCCTTAACTGTCACCGTCCCGGTATACCGGGACGCCTAACTTTACTTCACTATATTTCTATTAAATCCTAATCTAATTATGACAAATTATATATTTTTGGAAAGGTCTAAGACTTCTAATTCAATATTCGACCCCTGTTTTGTGTTAAAAAATTATGTAGGAAGAGTAATTAATGAATTTATGACAAGAGTGCACCTAAAAAAATCTGCATCAACAGGAGGTCTGACCTTTGTCACAAAAAGTTGATGCACCCACTTTTAATCATTGAAACTTCTGTTTTTATGCTAAAAATTCATAATAAAACATATAATCTAGTATTTTTCAATAAAAAATAAAAAGTATAGAATAACATTATCCTCTAAAAATTATAATATATATGTATATATTATCCTCTAAAATATAATAATATTTTTTATCGCCTTTTTTTATTATATCACATATTTTAGTAGTTATCATAAATTAGGTATCATTTGAAAGCTTATAAACTCAGAATTCATCCTGTGAAAACCATTTTATAATTGAATGTTGCGTTACCATAGAAACGGTACTTATTTTATGAGGCTCCTCCCCTTTTGGGCATCCTTATATTTCATAATTTATGATCAAAACCTTTTCTAATCTTGACAAAACACATATTGTCAGAAAGGTCTGAGTCTCAAGGTTCCAAATTTTGTGACAAAATTGATATTTGGACAGAAATGTATTAATTTGTTAAGGCAGAATGTACACAACTAAATTCAATGGAATTCAATGGCACCCGGTGGCTATTTTTGGTACTACGCCTAAACAAAATCTCATGGGAACTTCAATTTTTGTGATATCAACTTCAAATTTGGAACATAACTTGGTTAGACTTATGGCTTTGATTTTATAGTAATTTTAGAGTAAAAATATTTTGTAAAATATATATTTTATATAAAATAAAAAAATATATAGTACAGTATATTTGATTTACTGTGAATTAAAACTTCCATAACTTTTTCATACTTTCATTTTTTGAAGTGTTTTCACTTCAGCAATAATCTGCTGAGTGTTTTCTTTAAAACAAGACCAAACTTGGGAATATATTCCAAGGCATTCTTGAATTACAACCATTTAAGTGTGAATAGAGCATTTAACCCCCATTCTCAAAAAGGGGGGGGGGGTGACAGTTAAGGGGTTAATATTTAAAATATTCTTATATTTATTTAGTTTTTTAAATTCATGTAAATTTATTTTCATTCACATTTTTGTGCAAATCTTTTTTATTATTGAATTTATATATTAGTATTTTCTAATCAATTTATAAAATAATGTAATACTTTTATTCAGCAAAAGTTAAATTAATCAAAAAGTGAAGGTAAAGACTTTCAAAATGTCTTTTGAACTTTCTGTTCATCAAAGAATCCTGGAAAATTCATAACCATTTCCACAAAAATATTAAGCAGCACAACAGTGTTCAACTGTGAGCAGCAAATCAACAAATTAAATTGATTTGGATTTGCCATCAAAACAGTTATTTAAAATGTCACAATATTACTTTTGCTGTATTCTTAATCAAATAAATAGAGCCTTGGTGAAGAGATTTTTCAAAAACATTTAAAAAATCATACCTAAACTTTGTAAATACAGTAATAGGGAATAGAAGACATAATCTGTCAGTATCACACAAAATGTTGAGTAGGACATGAATGGATTTGATTGCATTGTTAAAAGCCGGCCTCTGAATCATGCACAAGGAACATGAATTAATGAGGCATATTTTGTTTATTATTTATTCATTTAAATAAGTATTGATAGATGTAGCAAAAATTATGATTATGAATATATTTTTAAATTACTGCTAAAAAAATGTGCCATGACATTACTGTTTTTTAATTCCTTTGGAGATCCATGTAAGTATCATGTTACATGAATACAGTGTGAGCTAGCCAGGTCTTGTGTTTGGAGCACTGCCCCCTCTGTCCAGGGGAGGGCAACAGCTTACAGTAGTCACGACAAGGATTAGCAGCTCATTTACAGGAGACAAGGGTCAGACGTCTGTCCAAATATACAGGGGCATGTTAGAGCGAGAGAAATCCAGCGGATTGACCAAAGCAAAGAAAAACATCACCCTGCTGCTTGCTAAGCGTCAGTCAAATAAACAACCGGCTAATTCCAGTCCAGCGCTGCAGAAGTGACTCTTTAAGGTCATGAAGTAGAAAATAAGTCAACAATCTAACACATCACAAAGCAGGCATTTGAATATTCATAAATCTGAATATTCACCCTGGGACGTGTGGCACGGCTAAGCTAATAGTGTGAAAGGAGACGCGAGAGACAATATTTACCGTCTCGCAGCTCGACAAAAGATCGTCTCCGAACAACATCGCGAGCACAAAGGTGACGGGATCCCCAGGAATGTGTTCACATATCGAGGTGAAACGTTTAGAGACTGTCAGCAGAACTAATGTTGATCAGGTCGCTGAACCCCGTGACCTTTGCCCTGTAGCTCGGGGTCGGGTAAACCCAGTGCGGTCTCCACATTTGATCCCAATCGGGGTTTCTACATGCTCTCCGTTCCCACAATAAACGCGTCTCGGAGAACACAAGCCTGACACATCAGACGAAAGACCTCTAGCTAGTTCATAACTATTTGGTGTGCGGTCACACAATTCAATGTTGTTGTTCTCTCTCTATCTCTCTTTTTCTCCCCTCCATCCCTCTGCTCATCCTCATTGTGGTGGCTCAGTCTGTCATTAGGGTGTCTTATATTAGAGAAGGTCCTCCTTCCAGAGCGTCGCTCGCCACTTCTCTGCAGTTTTTAATTGTGGCTCTGAGGTGGTGGATGAAGCCAGCTGCATCTCAGAGCCAAATTACAGATCAGCCTTACAGAGCCCGAGTGATACGACACAAGGCGGAAGACCTGCGCTTCACCCAATGGGTGTGGACATCATCCCGACCAGCGTTACTCAAGAGCTTCTCCTCAATTTAGACTGTAAATCACATATTATGAGGCAGATAGTGCAGACTGTAAATTCAGATTGGATGAGCCACTTTTTAAGGGATAGTTCGCCCAAAACAAATTTAAATTGTCATCATTTACTCACCCTCAAGTTGTTCCAAACCTGTATGAGTTTCTATCTTCTGTTGAACACGGGATCTTTTGAAGAATGTTGGTACCACACAGTTGATGAAACATTGACTTCCATATATATGGAAGTCAATTGGGCACATCGACTTTCTGGTTACCAACAATCTTTAAAAGATCTTATTTTGTGTTCAGCTGAAGAAAGAAATGCATACAGGCTTGGAACAACTAGAGAAATTTTCATTTTAAAGGTGAACTCCCTTTAAAGACACTGTATAATAGTGAGTAAGCACATTAAAAACCGTGCTATTTAATAATCAGCGTAAAACAGCGTATACGAGAAAAAAAGTTTATCCATTGAGAATTGATTGGAAAAATGAAAAAGTCAGACGAATCGGGGTGAAATGAGTTGAATTTTGAAACAGTTCAAGTAATCTATTTTGAACAAACACAAATCAACAAAAAAAGTAGGTTTAAAAAATTAAACTAGATTAATAAATGCAGTTTATTATTTACCAATGGTAATAAATTGAACCTTGTTGTACTTTTTTTTACTGTATTTAAATAATATTCAACAATGAATTGTGCACAATAAGGCCTGGAACATCCATAGCATCAGTTTTGAATTCATGGTTTACTAGCTAATAATTATCATATTTTAATAATAGGCTACATAACATACTAGGCATACTGTTCATTTCGGTTTTTGTTTTTAATTTCTGTTTGTTTGTCCATTCAATGAAAGTCAATTGGTAAAACAGTTTGGTCCAAAATTGTTTGGTTACCAACATCTTTGTGTTCTGCAGAAGAAAGGCAATCATACATGTTTGGAATCCCATTTTCTATTTTATTTTTTCTATTTAGTGAATATTGGTGTTTATTTTTTGTCATATTGACCGTTTTTCTGAAAAAAAAAAAAGAATTAATAAGCCATTTGAGGGCATCACAGTTGAGGTGATTTGGGCAGCTTTTTGACGTGTGCTGTAACACATGGCTTCTCGAGGCACATTGTTTTATTTTATCATCTGTTCAGCTATTTGATAATATTTTGTCTGAAGACGAAGATGTTGATTGCACTTGTAATGTGCCGAGTTAGTTTAATGCTCAAATACTGGACGCTTGTCCTCCGCGTCGACTGTCATCTCCAGTCTCGCGTGTGCTTTGTTTTGAGAGCTGTGTGCTGTTTGCTTGTCTTTGCCGTGTTTAGTCTAAAACCCGGTGCCCGTCCCGAGAGGCTACATACAGGGAGGAGATATCTGTGTACTGACCCGTCACTGCACTGCAGGTGCTGCTGCTGAGCTGCCCTGAGAGGAAACAAACGCCGGTGGGTTCACACTCTCCGTTTTCCTACTTGATCATTTCCAATATTGACATAAAGCACCTCACTGTTTGATTCTACTTTGCATGCGAAGACAGGACTGTCATAAATGTTTACCGTCACAGAAAAGAGAGCGGGGGAAAGGTGGCTCTCGAGGGCCGTGACATATTTTTCTCATTAAGAGCTCACACAACTTTTTAAGAGAGCACACAAACACAACCCACACCAATTTATGCCTGTTGTGTTAGTCCAAATTACACAGGTGACCTATCCCCTTCCGGCTCTATGAGATCAAAAATGGAGCTGGACGGAATCTACCCCCTCGGAGCAAGTTTAATTTCAGCCCCCCCTTAAAATCGTTCACACCGCAATTCCCCCGCGGCTGCGCTAACCGTGTAAAGGGGACTGTGTGTGTTATCCCGCTGGCTTCACATGAGGAAGTCATTAACATCTCCGTGCATCTCTGCTCTGTAATCTCCCGCAGTGTTTCTTCCACCAGCACAACAACAAAAATATAGAGAAATATATCTGCAAGCTGCGATACGGGGTCAAGAAGAGCAAAACCAGCATATCGAAATGCAAAAACATAATTTAGCACACAATTTTATAACACGAGAATCGAACTCACAATCTATGGGTCAGGTGCCTTTCACTCAACTCGTTGCACACCTTTAGGCCTACCTAAAGACACGTGTTCACTCAGATACTGAAGTTCAGTAGTTTTAGAAGTAGCACTCAATTAAGAATTTGAACAGAAATGCACTGCTTTTTTGTATTTAGATGAGATTATTCTTGCAAAGGACCAATGTTTGGAACAGAAGCAACTTTTACACCATTTCTTTCGACGGTACCTGTTGCGGTCTGGGAATGTGCCACACTTGATTTAAATGAATGAATGACAAAAATACTTCCCGAACCAACGGCGCCGAGTCTGAGTTTTTGTCTTCATAACCAGCCTAGTGCGGTGCTTGGTTAGGATACGGCGTAACGCTGGTTTGTTTCATAATTGGTTTGGTGAAATGGAGAGAATAACAGCTCCTCACCTCAGTGGCCTGGTGTGACCTTTCTTCTAATGAAGAGGAAAGTGGTCTGGTGTGCGAGTGTGCCGCAGTATGAACCCACAGACGAGACGGGATCAGGTTTCTGCTGCCGAGCGCACCTTTGTTTAACCACTGAACGTTTTTGCAAGTAGCCTGATCCAGTTAAGGTGATGAATTTCTGCTCTTTTAGCTCTTGAAAGTCCTGTATAAGGTCATTATTTTTGTTTCACAGCTTGCCTATGTTATACATCTCTCAAACACTTGGAGCAAAGCGGCCTGAATAGAGATGCTGGTGAAATCATAATACAGAATTATGTAAAAACATTGATGAACACCGAGTACGAGTGCCACATCAGTCCAGAGGTAATTTCCATAGCCTGGTCTGCATGTGTTCTCCACTCCAGCGTTTACAGCCACTTTAGTGTTTTAAGCCATTTTCTTGTCCAGTTCGATTCTTTCTCCCAGAGCAGCGGAAATCTCTCCAGCGGTTGAAAGACTGGAGGAATTTTAGGGAGGGGGGGGGGGGGGGGGGTGATGTGTTTTTGGAATAATTGTGGCTGAGAAGTGTTCTTGGTGCTTCCCAGGATGAGGGGAGAGGTGGTGTTGCTGGCAGTGGAAGACTGAAAGTCTGTTCCTTCTCATGGTTAATGGATGATAATAATAATAAGTATAATTTGTAAAGAGCTTTTTCCCTCAAAGCTCAAGGTCATTTCAAAGTGAAACTACATGCACATTCATTCAAGAAATTCAGAAATTACATTCAGAAATGAAAATGAATGAATTTTTCAAACTTTAAATAAGGGCTGGACAACCCTTCTCTGAAAGTTTAAAAGAGTGCAGTGTCTATATGTTTGAAGATTCTTTAGGTTATGTGTACTTTGGGTGGTTGCTAAGGTGTTGCTATGCAGTTGCTAGGGTATGCTATGAGTTTGGGTAACACTTTACAGTGTCCTTGTAACATATGTTACACGCACTTGCCATAGTAATAACAGTAAATGATGCATAATTACATGCAACCAAACCCTAACCCTATAGTACGTACATTTAGCTAAATATTATTACTCAGTACTTAAATATATAATTATGCTGTAACAATGTCACCTTAAAATAAACTGTTACCCTTTAATATGTCATTGTTACAGAATATTTAAGTACTGAGTAATGTTACACTACATGTACTTACTATAGAGTTATGGTAGGATTAGGGTTTGGTTGAGGGTTAGTTGCATGCAATTATGCATCATTTATGTTATTACGTGGTAAGCACATGTGACATGATGTAACAAAGACACTGTACAGTAAACTGTTACTAACATCCATTAGGGTCTTTGACATTTTCATCAGTTAGTTAGTTAGTTAGTTAGTTAGTTAGTTAGTTAGTTAGTTAGTTAGTTAGTTAGTTAGTTAGTTAGTTAGTTAGTTAGTTAGTTAGTTAGTTTTGTTTGTTTGTTAGTTAGTTAGTTAGGAAACATCCATTTGGGTCTTTGATATTTTCAGCAGTATAGTTAGTTAGTTAGGAAACATCCATTTGGGTCTTTGATATTTTCAGCAGTATAGTTAGTTAGTTAGGAAACATCCATTTGGGTCTTTGATATTTTCAGCAGTTAGTTGGTTAGTTAGTTAGTTAGTTAGTTAGTTAGTTAGTTAGTTAGTTAGTTAGTTAGTTAGTTAGTTAGTTAGTTAGTTAGTTAGTTAGTTAGTTAGTTAGTTAGTTAGGAAACACTCATTAGGGCCTTTGATATTTTCAGCAGTTAGAATAATCCATTAGAGTCTTTGACAAGTTAGTGTTAGCTAGATAGAAAACCTCCATTATGGTCTTTGGAAAGTTAGTTAGTTAGTTAGTCAGTCAGTCAGTCATCCAGGGCTTCTGAAAATGCCCCTGTATGTCCTGATCTTACCTCCCAGTACTTTCTTAGTGTCTTCTTTCTTTGAAGGTCGGGAGCGTTCCAGAACTATTCTTGTCCACCCTGAACTATTCTAATCCCTCCCCTTCATGGCTTTTAGATTGTTTATACTAAATGTAAGCATCTCCATCTGTTGTTCCCAGATGAAACGCTCTCAGTATACAGCACTCCACCTGTGCAGGAGCAACACACCTGCGCTGTAGATGTCTTGTCCCAGAACGCATGTTCGTTTCATTGTCTGAATCCACCATCCTTCAACCATGTCCTGATTTGATCTGCTGGTCGGTGATTCAGCACAGACGTTTGTATGCGATCTAAGGCCAAACATGTGCTGCATTGCCACGTCATCTACCCTTGAGCACGGATCCGGTCCTGCGGGTTCGTATATTGTACACGTGGAGCTGTTTTAGGGTAAGAAGTCCAGAATCAGCCTCTTATGAGTGTTATATCAAATTGTTACTCATCTCGATTCCACTTATTGTCACCCGGAGAGATCATTTGAGTTCCATCACAAGAATGTACTTTATTATATATTCTAGCTACAAATGGCCAACTTTTGTAAAGCTGCACATAATATTATGAAATCTTAAATATTAATCCAATAAGCCAGTCAAAGTCATGGGTAATTATAGAATTTTGGTGTCTAAACATCACTGGACCCTATTGAATTGTATTGTATGGACACTGGGGCATATCTTATTTTATGATTCACGGAAGGAAGAAAGTCATACAATGTTGGAATTCCACAAGTGTGAGTAAATTGACAGAATTTTCTTTTTTGGGTAAACTATATTAAAGTTTAATTGTAGACATTAATGATTTAACAAAAAAAAAATCTTCTGCCAAGAATGCTAATATAATTCATTAGGCTTACCGTAAACTGCTTACAGTGTAATTTACTATGTTAATATCAATTTGAGGTCACAGGTGTGTTTTGTTTAGCAGCATTTTACAACAGTTTTAGCATGGCTCATCAAGTTAGCCTAAAGTTAGAGTTAGCTGTGGTCTTTTAGTTGCTCTAGTTTAGGCCTCTACTATCAACACAGAAGGTAAAAGTAAGCCACTAGGGTGGTAGCCTACAAATCTGATTCTAGGTTTAGCAGAAGGAAATGTGTGTCCTGCCAGGGCCCACCCCCACGGTGTAATGTAACCTTGGCATTAGCTTGAACATGAAATCCTTTCTGCGGCGCATACAGCGTAAACCTTTACTTTATCCGTTTTACTGCAAATTAAAATTTTGTTGCTTTTTCCGTCTCATTTTACGGGAAACATCTGGGGCTTGCACCACTCCGTAACTGTGGCCCGAGGCATTCTGGCTCAGAAGGAGGGCGGGAATAATGAGACATTATCAAACACGCTGCTGATGGATACGCACTTTCCCTCAAACACACAACCTTTTATTTGATTTATTTTTAAATCTATGTGCCTCTCACATCGTTTTAAAACGTTTATCAATAATTACTCTTTTACGTGAATCGGCTCTTTAGAATCAGTAAAAAAAAAAAAAAGATTCAGTGATTTTTTTTACGTCATTATATAATTATTTAATCACACCTCCATGATATTACTGCATTGCATGTGCATGCCTAATAAAGCCTTATGTAGGAATACGTTGCTGTTTATTTCATTTTTTTATGGAGAAAAGTTTATTAATAAGATTGTTTATTTATTGTAATTTCATTCCTGGCAGACTTAGCCTCGTATTTTGAACCTAAATATAATTTGCGTTTCACATTAAACATTAGGCTACTTAAAATAATTTACATCACTCTACTGAATAGTTGCATGATTTAATTAAATGGCATTTATTAAAACCAACGTTTCGAATTGATGTGTAAACATTTTTCATCAGTCAAATCGATCCACTCAAGCTCTGTAGGCTCACTCATTTCTCAGATTGACTCGGATTCGAGAACTGTCCTTACTGATTCAGGCCGATTCGTTAAATTCAATTGGTGAATGATAAACGGATTTTCACCCAAAAAAATTAATTCTGTCATCATAGCCACATTATAGTGTTCCAAACCTCTATGAGATTCTTTCTTCTTTTGAACACGGAAGTCACCCATTAACATCCGGTTTGTTTGTTTTCCTATTTGGAAGTCAAAGCTATTGTCAACTTGAATAGGCTAATTCTCAGTTGTCAATTATTCAACCGAAGAAAGAAACTCATGCAGGTTTGGAACAACATGAGGGTGAGTAAATGATGGTATACAACTTTTAATTTTGGGTCAACTATCCCTTAAGTTTACATTTCATCAAAGAATCGTTTTGTGAACAAGTTTGACCTGTTCCATAAAAGATTCGATCCATAAGTTCGAGCCCGCCACGAATCGGACATCGCTAACTGAGATTTTAAAAATGTAGGCGTCCAAGATATATGTTTGTTGAGAGTGGGCGATTGAAATACGTGTAAACTTGTTTTTATTTTATTTTAGCCTAGCCTACCTACGGACTGTAAACGTGCTTCCCGTATAGCTAGGTCTACGCTAATTATTTTGGTCTGCCTACGAGTTTGAACGTCTTTCTCAGTTGCGTCGCGTCTCAACGTCAAGCTCAGCTACAAGGTTTTCAGCCGAGGTTTTCACCTCGGGTGAGGTTTCGAGTCAAGTGGCTCTTCATACTCTGGCACAATCTCTTATTGTTATTCCCTTAAAAAAGGCAGTGAAGCAATGTTAATACACTGACATTTTTAAATATAGCCACTCTTGTCTGGGAAAACAAAGTAAGTGTTGCATAACCAGCTAAAGGAAATGATTTGTTTAGTCATGTGATAAGAAAACCATAAACACCCCCACTTTGTTGGAGTCATAAAATCATTTGTGATTGTTGTTGTTGAATATGGAACAAATGCTTATCAAAAATCTATGAAACCTAAATAACTATTTTAACTCTCATTTTAAAAAATAGATGTATCTTTTAACCCATATCCAGACATATGCCTATCTGATGTAAAGGTTCTTGCCTTTATTATTTAAAGCTCCAAAGAGCAGAGTTGAATTAGTGTTGAACAGGCCAACAGAACAACTGAGCTTTTATCAAACATTAATGCCTCAGCAGTGGAGTGGTTTCTTTTAGATTTGATCAAGCTTAGCCTGGGAAAATAAGATGTAAACAATTAAATGCTTTGCGAGTGTTGGTGTAGATTTAGAGGAGAAATGAAAAGGTCTGGTAGGGGTCCGGTATTTAAATGCTGCGGTTATCTGCAGTTGTTAAAGTATTTGCCTCCAGCCGTCTGGATTCAGTGATTTCTTCTTATTAGAGCGGACGGGCTTTCTTTTATAAGCTTTGGGGTAAAACTGGCTGGACTTTCTTTTCGGTTAATGAACCTGCACAAAAGAAGGGGAAAATCTGAACGCTCTTTTTCTGCAGTGATGATTTGGACGTACATGCAAATCAATGTGTTTATGTTCAAAAATATGTTTTAATAAATAAGCAAAATGTACAATGGATGGAAATCGAAAATGTTGCATAGAAAAAAAATCAAATGTATGCATTCACCCATGCAGCATTCAAGAAAGTATTGCTCTAAATTGCATTGGTCCCTTTAAAAAAAAGCTGACAACACTCAAAGGTAGCCTATGTACAATAGTTTTTTTTTTGTTCATATATATATATAAACTCTTCTGTTTAGAGACAAACACGAAATATAGTTTCCATACAGATAACAGATGGCCTTCCTGTACTATCACCACAGCGACATTTAAGAATAACTTGTGAAAAAGAATAAATGTATTTGACGACACAGGAGACGTCATCTACGTTTTCTCTAAGTATATAAAAAGTCCCTTTTGTTGTGTCCTTCATGAGGATGTAGGTGTATCCACTGAATGTCCCTTGGCCACGTCTTTGAGGTTTAGAGGTTCATCAATAAATCCTTTGGTGTCTTCAAAATTAGTGGAAGTAAACAGTCTGTGGAAGTAGAAGAAAAAAAGATTTGTGATAAACATTTAGGTTAAAAAATGTCTCAAACTTCTATGCAGGGATTTTCAATGAAGACCTTCAAGGATTGTCTGTGGTTGAAGAAAGGAAAATGGGAAGCTATTAATGATCCCATTTTTTTAATTCTGAGTGGGAGCACATGCTTACACAGGAAAAGGCTTGGTTCAATCATGTTACACGAATCCCAGGTGGAATTACGTCACTGGAAAATAACTGTTTTAAGAGGTCATTTGGTTTGAATTTCGAAGCCGTACACCTGCCTTCCTTTGGAATTTCTCAGTAGCACATATTACTTTATTCAAATAAATTGATAAGAATCACTTAGACAAACAACTAATATTGTTACAAGTGTTGAGTTAAACATTTTTGTGTGTTGTCTTGGTTGATATGTCTAATCGAGCGCATAAAAAGAGAGATTCATCCAACTAGTTAATGCATTGTGATATCTTCTATTTGTGTTAGCCAATTAGTTATTTAAACTAGGACCGTATTCATTTATAGATGTGCAGGTTCATATAGGAAATCTTTCTTTTCACCACAGGATTTTACTTTATTTTGTTGTCAAGGAAAGAGAACGCATGCTAGCTTGTTAAATAAAAATAAAAATTCTTGAAGGTAATCTTGTTAATGAACGAACACATATTTAGCCTGAAAGAGTGTTTTTGTGCAGCATTAGCATAGTTTTTGTTGCAGCTCACCTTAAAAATAAAGGTTCCTGCAGGACGAAAAAAGCTAGGACTTCACATCCTGATGTCATGTAGCAGAATATGTTCGTTTCTTACTGTAGTTTCACACACAGGTGTTTTCATTTCTTTATTATGAAAACTTTCAAATGCTCACCGTTTTTTACCTCAGTCAGGGTCATTATGATTATTTTTTTTTAGCTTAACGTGTTTGAATGTGCGTTGTAACTTCATAACCAGTTTAAATCGCATCTGAAATGTGAGTTTTATTCACGAGAAGGAAAATGTTTCTTCTCACGGTTGTGTCGTTATTAATATGCGAATGTTGGTTTGTTGTTTGTCGTAAATGCTTTAAACTGAGAAAACTATAATTCAGCGTTTGTTTCCCATGTCATTTCTGACTATTGTAGTCTGCATACCACAGCTTTTCGGACTAGCAACAGTTTTCACCATGATGTCTCTACTTTGATTTAACTAGAAATATTTGGCTTTAGCAGAGCGAGGAATCAGCCGATTCTCATTGTATTGTGCTGCACGTTCATTTTCTTAGTATAGCCTAAATGCGCGAGCTTCTATTGTGTTTTTAAAGGGCTTTACGATTTTATCTTTACCTATAATTTAGCCTAATAATTCGAACACATGTGTTTCCATATTAATTTCCTCAAAATGGGACATCCTCGTGACGCCTTGCATTTTGTCCACTGTATAGCCTAGTGAACATTTCTGTAATAATCTGTGAGATGCCATTGGTTTATGTCCTGATGTTTCTTAAACGAGAACTTTCTGGCCTTTTCGGTGACACGACACCAGATTTCGGGGGGTGTGGCCATAATAATAACTTTATAATAATAATAATTTGAATATCCTCGTGATTTTGTCGCCTAGTGAAAATTTCTGTTAAAATAATCTAATGGAGACATTTTAACGATGAAAAAATAGGGCATAGTATATAGCAGAAAGTATTTGTAATAGCCTAGGTATCTTATTAAAATAATGTAAAATAATCAATAAAAAAGCTTTTTTTGTGTGTGTGTGGGTGTGCTTGGCCTCAGTTGAGGCAAAAAAGTTACTGCCTTATCTTTAAGTAGGCTACAATCAACTTGGATTTTTAAGTATAAGTATTAAACTGACTCAAAAATGAGTTGAATCTTGTAAAACATAAAAAAGTTGAAAATTAACTTTTTCTTATGAGTTAAAGCAATGAAAAAACATGCTGTCATAACTTTTACAGTGTTATAGCAGGTTACATCAATAATAATAATATGATAAAACTATGAATTATTGCACGTGTAAGCA
Source organism: Pimephales promelas (assembly GCF_988280905.1). Lineage (NCBI taxonomy): Eukaryota > Metazoa > Chordata > Actinopteri > Cypriniformes > Leuciscidae > Pimephales > Pimephales promelas. The sequence goes on along the minus strand of NC_142775.1, from coordinate 35,545,466 downwards.
TGTATATAGAATAACGTTTTAAAAAATTATAATACTTTATCTATCCAAACAAATCTAAAAGGCAGTGTCACGAGGATATAGTGTTGCAATCCTGCAACGAACTGTCAGTGTCAGTTGTCCAGAACAGCTGGGGTTTCTCTAAAAGCAGGTTACTGCCGTCACACACGTCCACTTATCTGGACACTATAGTAATGTTTTGGCATCTCTACCCACCCGTTTGGCATTGTATGGACGAGCCTCTGCTAGTGGGACGCAGACATCGACCACGCGCCCTCCATCCTCCACACAGAAAACGCGTAACTGAGTCTCTCGTGCGCGACGTAACTGCAGCTCGACATCTTGTTGTCCATCTCGTCGCTCTGCAACACTTGATAGAGGAAATCAATGTACCTGGAGGCGAGCTTGAGCGTCTGTATCTTGCTGAGTTTATCCGAGGGGAGCGTGGGGATGATTTTGCGCAAAGACGCGAACGCTTCGTTCAGCGACTGAGTCCGTTGCCTCTCCCTGACGTTCGCCAGAACGCGCTGGTTCTGCAGCTCCTCGAACGACTGAGTGCTGCTCGGGCTCGGCTTTTTGTTCCGTTTATTCACGGAGCTCGGGCTGCAGCTGCTGTCCTCGCTCGACTTTTTACTGTGTCTCCTCTTCTTCCCGAACCTTTTCTGTTGTCTGTCCAACTCCTCCTCGCTGGTCACCAGGCTGTCCACTGGGGAGACGGGAGAGCTTGAACTCTCTTCCATTTCTTTTTTAAAGAAACGTGAAGGTCGAGGACAAAACGCGCTCTCCACCTTTGAATCCGTGGTTAGACCGTTATATCCGTGCGTTTTTTTCCGGGGGGGTTCGTGTGTCCTCCTAAAGTTCCGAGACTGCGCCTCTACGTCCAGAAGTAGAGCTTGGCTGAGTTTTCCTCCCGCAGGAAGTTTTTTCCTAATTTTTTGGGAAACTTTATCCTAGTCTCTGATGCTAAATACTAGTGTGAATGGAGGGGGAGGAAGCGCTGCTCTCTGATTGGTGGACTAATAAACTAGGAGGACCAGTCTTAAGTTACACTGACTGCACCTCTCCACTGGCTGCCACTCAAATTATACCACACTTTTAGTTCGATGCTCTCTCAGTTTTAGACATTATTTCACTCTCACACTTTAAAAACGACATTTTAATGGAAAAGGAATGTAAAGTATGATGTAATTATATGATTAAAATTATCTCACAATTTAAATATTACAATGTGTAATAAGGTAAAATATTGTTGAAATAGTTTTAGACTTAGTGAGTTATAGTGAGTAGTGAATAGTGAGTTAGACTTTCAGACTTGGGGTGAGTCAGACTAACAGACTTAAAAAAAAAAACTATATATATATACACTCTAAAAAATGCTGGGTTGTTTTAACCCAACTTTGGGTCAAATATGGACTAACCCAGCCGTTGGGTTAAATTTTTACATTACATTTTTAACCCAACATTTCGGGTTTGTCCATATTTGACCCAAAATTGGGTTAAAACAACCCAGCATTTTTTAGAGTGTATATATATATATATACACTAAAATATTCTGGGTTGTTTCAACTCAAATTTGGGTCAAATATGGACAAAACCAAATGTTGGGTTAAAATGCAATTTAAAAAAATTACTGTTAAAAGTGAAAGTTGAAGTTGGGTGAAAATTTGAAATTACATGTTTAACCCAACATATGGTTTTTTCCATATTTGACCCAAATTTGAGTTGAAACAACCCAATAGTTTTTAGAGTGTAACTATAACTGTCATATAATTTAACCATTAATAGTTAACTATATATGTATATATCAACATATATATATATATATATATATATATATATATATATATCAGTATAGATGTTGAGAATTCACAAAAATGTCCAAGGTTACAACAGTTTTCATTTTTGATTGTTTTTTAGCAATTCCTGCTACGGTTGATTTTATGACTGAAAGCTGCGCATTATTTTTGTCATCGCCTTATTCGCCTAGGTCATATGAATTTCATGGTTATAAAAATGCCACAAAAAGCCTCTCACCTCTTTCAGATGTGGCGCACAGTAGATGAATTTGCAGACTTCTCTTCACGCCATTCTTTCAAGTCAGATGAAAGACCTTTCCCTATTGTTTTCCAGAATAAGTCCAAGGTTTCACAATACCCTAAACACATGTAGGAGTCAGCCTGTTGTGAAGAACTTTTGGCAAAACCTCACAGGCTTTTTTCTCTTACACGGGCCTGGACTGTCTCTTCGAATAAGACAATAATAATGCATGTCAGATTTCTTTTACCAGTGTCCAGTGTTCAAAAGAGCCTTTGGGATGTTTTGTATAAGGCAGCAGTTTGGTCACATTTGCAAGGTTTTCAATTGTAAATTATGCCTTATTTCAGAAAGAAGATTTGTTTCCCTTTGATTTATGTATGTAATCCACATGTGAACGGATGACTGACACATGGGACGAAGCCAGCGAGAATAGCCCTGAGGACGCTCAGATGATCTCCATGTCCGTTCTGATTAAAACATGGACGTTCTGAAAGAGTTCTCGCTGAGGGATGTTTATGGTTTTAGAGCTTCAAGATAATGCAACATGAATCAAAGAGCTTGAAACAATTATAGTTATACATGCTACAGCATCTCTAATATAACCAAACTAGAAAACTGTCGAAGGAATCAGCCTGCTTTTGCACTTTCAGATCAATGTAAAAACCGCCACAATCAATCAGAATCTCAAATCCCAAATTGAATTTTCAGCGTCATCTCCTCTGAAGAAAAGGTTCTATCAGCGGCGCTACGTATTTTGAATCCCTAAAAGGTTACCTAAACCCCTAAAATGTATTTATAAATGCATGTGAATGATCACAAAATTCAAGACATGAGGGTTAGAAAATGTATATATTTATGTCATTTTCTGTAGTTAATCAATATCAAACGAAGAGTGCAATTTCAGTTTTTCTCCTCCAAAAATCAGCATGATTAAAATGGGATATTAAGTAGAACAGTTTAATAAACAATAATTGAATTACAACTACAAGATGTTGCAGAATAATGTAATATATAAATGAATAATAAAGAACCTTTGTGCCAAAAGGGTTCTTTCTTGTCATTATAGAACCTTTTTTAGCATAAAAGGTTCTTTGGAGTTGAGTAAAGAACCCTATGCTTCGTATATAGAACCCCAATGAACCATTTTTTCTAGGCTGAATTAATTTAAAGGAATAGGTAATCCAAAAATGAAAAATAATTTACTTACCATTTCGACCAAAACCGTATGCCTTTTATTCTTCCGTACAACACAAAAGATGAGTTTGCACACTCTAAAAATGCTGGATTGTTTTAACAAAAACCCAAATGTTGGTTTAAAAATGTAATTAAAAAATGTAACCCAATGGCTGGGTTTGTCCATATTTGTTATCGGTTGGGGTTAAAACAACCCAGCAATTTTTAGAGTGTATATAATGACAGTAAATGATAACTGTCAAGCTCCAAAAAATACATAAAACCATGAATGATATTTAGGTGAAATGAATAAACTACAGTAATTTCAAAAGATATATCTAAAACGGCCAAAAACCCACCGTTTGCGTTTCACACAGGTTTGGAACGACATGAAGGTGAGTAAATATGACCTCACTTTTATTTTTGGGTGAACTATCCCTTTAAGTGCCTGCCTTTGATAAAGACTTTTGGGATTTTCCAACAGGGTGATGGATCAGGCGATTGGGAAGACTGAATATCTTCTGTCCTGTAACTCATAGTGTAAGGATAAGAGAGACATTGACATGTGCCCAACTTTGAAGCCTGTTTCCCTGTAGCCTGACCCGCTCCATCAACACCGCTGGTTCAGATCGACTCCATATGGCCCAGCGGCACAGCGAAGCAGCCTCTCCGGATCACAAGCTCTCGTGACTTACAGGTATATACACTCAATAATACCATATAGATTTCTAGGAAGGCCCCAGCAGGGGCAGATCTGGTACCATCTGACCCAGCCGGCAGGTTCTGGAGATGACCCACATCAGATCAAAGATATGCCGTGCCATATTTCACTCTGCTAAGATGACGTGTTTATATCTCTTTGACACTTCCAAATCAGCTCCACATGGCCTGGAACTGTTTAATAAGCTGAAATCCTTTCTGCAGCAGACTGTCACATCAACCTGCAGATGTTTGCAGGCCGATTTTAGATTCAGAAACAAATAGAAAAGCCACGCGGGAGACAATCTGGTGGTCTGGCGGCTTTTACGCTTTTAGTGAGTGAATAAAAGATGCGATTAGATGTGTTCTGGGAACACTGTAAAAAATTTCTTGTCAAATTAACAGTAACTTACTGGCAACAATTATCCAGTACTTGCTGTATTTCATTTAACAGTAAAATTACCGTAACACTAACTACAGTACTGTTAAGCATACTGCAAATTAAATAACATTATTTTACTGTAATTTCTTACCATATTAAAGTACAGAATTACACTGTTAATTTTTAATAATACTGTATAGTATGAAATGTTATTGTATTTATTTTATAGTGCTACTGTGTAACCTGTAGAAAATCCGTAGAAATATTATTTTAACTGTTAATGGGAAATAGAAAAAAGAACAATTGAAGCTTTAACTGCACAAGGTTTATTGTGTATTTTCAAACACATTAGTACATTTACATAATATACATTTAAATACATTAATACAATTAAATACATTAATAATAAAAATGTAATATAATACAATAAAAATCATGCATGACAATCATGAACAATTATGCATAAATACATGCAAAAATTATCATGAACAGGTAAAATAGAAAAGATTAAAGGGGTGCTATCTGATCAATCTATTAGAAAGATAGTTCATAACAACTCATCCACCCACTCCCTGCTGGGGTAAAACAGCTTAAACTAGTCTAAGATTGTCTATTGGTTTGAGATAGACTGTCTAACAGGTCAGTTGCTGATTTTAAAGGGTTTTTGGCTGCTTTCTATCTAAGGGACCAGATTTGCAGGGCTGGGAGACACATATAAACTTATAAACTATAAAAGCTTTGACGAGTAAACCACCAATCCAGATGAGTATAACAAAATGACAAGTTATCCAGTGTCCTTTAAAAAAAAAAAATAATAAACACAAAACAACCTCATCATGCACATGTGCCATGAAAAACTTGCATTACGGTATCAATAATTATTTATATGCAGACTTATGTTCTAACTTTTGCAATAGGAAGTTTTCTATCCAAGCTTTTATGCAATTAAACCTTAAACTGTACAGTAACGTTTATTTTCACACAACAATTCTAAACAACTTGCAGATAGACAAAATTCACAGATGGATAATAATCTGTTTAAAATGTTCTCAGTGGGTCAGTACTGGACCAAGGTATAGTAGTAGTAGTTAGATAAATAGAATAATTAAATTAGATTAGATTTACAATTCATCGGTCGTCAATATGGATAGGGGTCTTCTTAACATGCACAGCTCACACCTGTGGAAAAGGAGAACAGACAAGACAGTTAAAATATAGTACGTTTTTGTTGTTGTTTTGGCTAAACAGCAAAAACAGACAAAATGATGTCTAAAGTGTAATTCACTTAATACTAAAATCTTGTTTGTTGGACTGTTGTTTAAAATCAATTCATTTACGATCACGTGAAAACGTAGGCTAAATCTTGCTTGTGTGATACTAAGTTACATGACTTAAAAAAAGATTGACAAGGCATCGTTCCCTTCAAATGAGTACATGTCAGTTTACACATAGTAAAAAAAAAAAAAAAAAAAATGATATTATAGCCGACCATACTGTAGTATATGCAGTGAATGGTTCCTACCGGAACACCCCCAGGCAGTTTGTGTAGTTGGTATGACCCGGGTTTTTTTGTTGTTGTTGATTCTAAGTTCGCTAGTAAAGTGTTCAACACCAGGCTAACTCCCTCGTGTATGTGTCGTTAATGATAACCAAAGATTAACAAAGACCACAACAAATACTGTAAATGTCACACATAGCTTTGTATTTTGGACAAAAATACACCTTGGGCGCTTTCCGCGGTCCAACTTTATCACTGAGGTAACGTTATAATGGCAGAACGCCAGGTCAGGATTTACACGAAAATAAGCGTGAAAAAAATCAATAAGAGGAATCGGCACTTTAATTTTATAACAATAAATCCGAATCCTAACCTTGGATGTCCGATTTCAGGATACATTTATCGATTAGCAATTCCTAACCCCTGTAAGTCATAAAACAATGAACGTGCAGGCGCTTCCACCGACTTAACGTGGTAAATAACAAAATGATTAGACCATTTTGACCGTATAAGAGGTTACATATGAAATATATGTCAATAAAATCACATTTAATCAAGTAAGGCTATCAACATAAAAGAAATCCGCGTCTGACGTTAGCTATAGTAGAACATTCCGCGGCCACTTCTTTCTAACGTTAATCTGTTAACGTAAGTAACTCATATGGTTTGCATAAAAATATGAATTACTAACCAGATGTATGGCGAAAACGTTGCCGACCGACAGCGACGCGATGCACGGCCTGCGTGTTCTTACAGAGGGAAGGGAACTGAAGACTCGAGTTCTTCATAAAATGGCAGCTTGTTGTGGTTATTTTTCGCGGTCATTTCGTACTAATGTATTTGAATTTACAGTAATATCCCAAATGGCTACATTGAAGAGTAGCCTATCATATACATATTATATTAAAATGTCTAGAATATATTAAATTGAATATAGAAATCGTGGTCAGCTATTCTAAATAACTTTAAAGTTATTAGCTAGAATCCGTTTGCATACACATTATAAGAATTATTACTTACCAGATGAAGAAGTTGCAGGTCGGCAGAAAAGACAGCAGCACCACTGACACGACAGAGAAACTCTTCCAAAGTCAAATATGCTCTCATGCACACCCCACTGACATAAATTATGTCATAAATTATGACTGTTAATGGTCAACCAGTGCTAAATTTTTATTTTAAATGTAAGAATAACATTAGTAGGCTAGCAATTTTACCCGTGGAACTGTGTGTGGTGTTTTTCGCGGTCAATTGCACTGCTGTATTTAGATTAACAGTAACGGATAATTTCCCAGAATGCATTGCAATTCTACAGTAACATACTGTCAGCTGTGTGCACAGTACATAACTGTTGAAAAAACAATTTAATACTGTGAAAACAACTAAATCTACTGTAACTTACTGTACATAGATTATACAGTAAGAAACTGTTGAGAAAAACAGTATAATCCTGTGAAAACAACAGAAATCATTTACAGTGAAGAATTGAGGATTTGTAAGACATTCTTAGAGATGTGATGAATATTAGAGTCCTGATGAAGGTGATTTTAACCAAACCAGCACAGATGAACCCAATCTAAGACTTCATTTTCTTCCCTGTTCTGGAAAGGGCACACATATATCAATGCATATATATCCGTCTCAGCCAGTCAATGCGTCCAAAATGTGTGCAATGCCAAGATGAAACACACACACACACACCAGCTGTTTTTCATTGATACCAGCGCAACGTCTTTTACTGAAAGTGCAGTCAGTCTTAATATGACTGCTGCTGCTACTGGAAATGACACAACACTTGTAAAAATGTAACCTCCAAAATGGGCTTTTCTATGACGAATCCCTTTATCTTTTCAGCAAGTGTCTGAGGATCAACAGATGCCTTGCTCCTCACTCTGTGCTCACTCTGGGGTGTGAAGATGGCATGCCTTGGTGAACCAACAATGCAAACATGTTCCTGCAAACGTTGATGTTTGCATGGAGGATCTCTTCGTTTGCACTTGCAGAGTCATGAACTTCATGCAAACATTCTTAAGTTAGGTTAGTAAATTTTAATATTCTTAATTTAAAAAATACAATGGACTCAATATGTATTTGCACAAGAAGCCTACACTACAAGTCAAATGTTTTTTGTTTTTTTAAAGTAGTTCACTTTAAAAAAAAAAAAAACTTTTGCTGATAAATTTACTCACCGCCTTGTCATTCAAGATGTCCAAGTCATTTTTTCTTCAGTCGAAAATAAATTAAGGTTTTTGATGAAAACATTCCAGCATTTTTCTCCATATAATGGACTTCAATGGGCACCAAACGGTTCAAGGTCCAAAAGACAATTTCAGTGCAGCTTCAAAGGGCTTTAAACGACACCAGACGATGAATAAGGGTCTTATCAAGCGAAACGAGTGGTCATTTCAAAAATAATAAATAACAAAGTTTAAGTTTTATAAGCACAACTTTTTGCTTTGCTCTGTTCTGATGCGCATTCGTGACTCTTGTTTGAACTCGTTCATCAAAATGAAGGAATCTATTTTCAAGTCATTTCGTACATTTTGTTTGTTGAATGAACCAAATTACTTGAAAAAAGATTTGTTCATTTTGATGAACGAGTTCAAACAGGAGAGTGAAAGTCAATGAAGTTCATTATATGGAGAAAATCCTGGAATGTTTTCATCAAAAACCTTAATTTCTTTTTGACTGAAGAAAGAAAGACATGGACATCTTGGATGACATGGGGGTGAGTAAATTATCAGCAAAAGGGTTTTTTTTAAGTGAACTACTCCTTTAAGTCTCTTGCTCACTAGAACAAAGCATTTATTTTGTGGAAAATACAGTAAAAGCGGTACAATTGAGAACAATTTAAAAGTACTATTTTCTATATTCATATATTTTAAAATGTAATTTATTCCTGTGATGCAAAGCTGAATTTTCAGCATCATTACTCCAGTGTTCGATGTCACATGATCTTTTATAATTCATACTGATTTGGTGCTTAAGAAATTCTTTCAATGTTGAAAACAGCATAATATTTTTATATAAAGCAATACTGTTCAAAGGTTTGGGGTGGCAATAAAGACATTTTTAATGTTATAAAACACAAATAAATACTCTTCTTTTAACTTAATATACACTGTAAAAAAATATTTTCATGATTTATAATCACAAAATGTTTTTTTGTCAAATCAGCTTAGTATTTCAGATAACATAATATTTTGAGTTTCTGGTGATTAAATCAATCTCCTTCATTGTATTAACTAAAGTTTTCCATTTCAATGAACTTACAATTTTAAGGCAACCAGTTTACTTCATTTTTTAAGTTAAACCAACAACATCTTTTTACAGTGTACTGGAAAAAAAAATGTATCACATTTTCCACAAAAATATTAATCAGCAAACATTTTTTAAATATAGATAACAAAAACCATTATTAATAATTGACCACCAATAATAACTGAGTCACACATTAAATGTATGTGACTTAAGTAAATGAATAATTGATTTTATTGTTCACAAAACACTTTAAAATCTCACTGTTTCAGAGGTGGCACAATTTGGCGAGGTCGTTAAAATAAGTAACTAATATTGTAAGATATTCACAACATGATCCCCAGCTGTAGGTTTAAACTGTCCTTGTTAAATGTAAATGCTTTCCTATAGTGGAATGAGCATTGCACCCCTGCTGCGTTAACTCGCACTCGAATACAGTTTGGCGTCTCATTCATCCACATGCCTGTGTTCTCTAGCAGCCCGGGTTACAACGTGTTTCTAAAATTACATTAGAGGCCCTTCATACATGTTTCATTAGGGAGTATGTTGCAGCTTGAAGCATTTTGGTTTGTTTAACGTGATGCAGATAGTTTAAGCAGATCGTTTTTAGTTTTCTTGCATGGCCTGGGTCCGGCCGGGGTGTTTGCTGGTGACTAAAAGCAAATGGACGACTGTGCAACGGACTGGACCCTGACAGGCAAGCGCTGTTACATTTCAGTTGTCGTACTAAACATTCGCAGGTCCGTTTTTGGGAGATGCGTGTAAATGTCATGTTATTCATAACAAAAAGCAGATTCTTTAAGTAAACACCACTGTGTAGTTTTTGCTACATCTTTGATCTATTTTAGGAATTGATCCGTATCACAGTTTGTTTGAACAGAAGACGTTTCTTAGTCATCAAAAATTACATGCAGTCTTTGAAGCATATAATAGATTATAAGCACATTGTGATTCACTCCATTCAAAACCATTGTCATGACTTCACCCTTCCAGTGAACAAGACGTCTTGTATGGTGACTGAGTTGGTGCAGCTCACACCCACACACACACACACACACACACACACACACACACGCTCTTGCACAAACACTGCAGGGTTATGAGAGGTGCAGTTGTGATGTTGGTGCTAAGGTTAGATTCAGGTTCACAGGGCCCTTGGGCACAGGTGGCCCGTCTAAGAGCTCTGAACTTGGGCAAACATGGCCTGTTTGCCCTACTGATTGGCCTAGACTGGCCTAGAGGAAAGTCTGAGTCAGGATTGATGTAAACGCAATAAGTACATTTACAGTAAACTGTCAATTTAAAGTAGTTTTAGGAAGCACAAAAACCTACACTGGTGAATGGGTGTCATTTCTAGTTTGAGTAATTGATTTTAAAGCACAGATTGCAAATTAATGATTAGAAAATTTGGCCTTGGGACACTTCTTCAAGTCTTTTTATTAATACACTATGTACACTATAATAAAATAAAAAATAAATAAATAAATATATATATATATATTTCTCCAATCTTCTCAAAACTCTGGATTCTGATAGAGGGCCATGAGACTTAGACTTGAGTGCAAAAATGGAGGCTCTTGACCCTTCCAGAGCCGAGATGTTGAGACCCCACGTAGCATTTATGCCATTATAAATATCTCAATATCTCAGCTCTGGAAGGGTCTAGAGCCTCCATTTTTGCACTCAGGTCAAAGTCTCGTGGCCCTCTATCATAATCCAGAGTTTTGAGAAGATTGGAGAAACTTAATTTTTCGCCCAAAAATGAAAAAAAAATTAAGTTTCTCCAATCTTCTCAAAACTCTGGGTTCTGATAAAGGGCCACGAGACTTTGACCTGAGTGCAAAAATGGAGGCTCTAGACCCTTCCAGAGCTGAGATATCGAAACTGGAAAATTCGACCCGAAAAAAAAAAACGACAGTGGTACCCCTTTCGTTTTTTTCGTTTTCGGGCGAAAAATTAAGTTTCTCCAATCTTCTCAAAACTCTGGATTATGATAGAGGGCCACGAGACTTTGACCTAAGTGCAAAAATGGAGGCTCTAGACCCTCCCAGAGCTGAGATTTCGAAATTCAAAATTTCGACCCGAAAAAAAAACGACAGTGTTACCCCTTTCGTTTTTTTTTTTTTTTTCATTTTTGGGCGAAAAATGAAGTTTCTCCAATCTTCTCAAAACTCTGGATTATGATAGAGGGCCACGAGACTTTGACCTGAGTGCAAAAATGGAGGCTCTAGACCCTTCCAGAGCTGAGATATCGAAATTCAAAATTTCGACCCGAAAAAAAAAACGACAGTGTTACCCCTTTCGTTTTTTTTCGTTTTCGGGCGAAAAATTAAGTTTCTCCAATCTTCTCAAAACTCTGGGTTCTGATAAAGGGCCACGAGACTTTGACCTGAGTGCAAAAATGGAGGCTCTAGACCCTTCCAGAGCTGAGGTATCGAAACTGGAAAATTCGACCCGAAAAAAAAAAACGACAGTGGTACCCCTTTCGTTTTTTTCGTTTTCGGGTGAAAAATTAAGTTTCTCCAATCTTCTCAAAACTCTGCATTCTGATAAAGGGCCATGAGACTTTGACCTGAGTGCAAAAATGGAGGCTCTAGACCCTCCCAGAGCTGAGATATCGAAATTTAAAATTTCGACCCGAAAAAAAAACGACAGTGTTACCCCTTTCATTTTTTTTCTGTCCACTGTCGGTTTTTTTTTTCGGGTCGAAATTTTGAATTTCGATATCTCAGCTCTGGAAGGATCTAGAGCCTCCATTTTTGCACTCAGGTCAAAGTCTCGTGGCCCTTTATCAGAACCCAGAGTTTTGAGAAGATTGGAGAAACTTCATTTTTCGCCCAAAAATGAAAAAAAACGAAAGGGGTAACACTGTCATTTTTTTTTTCGGGTTGAAATTTTGATTTTCGATATCTCAGCTCTGGAAGGGTCTAGAGCCTCCATTTTTGCACTCAGGTCAAAGTCTTGCACCCCTCTATCGGAATCCAGAGTTTTGAGAAGATTGGAGAAACTTCATTTTTCGCCCAAAAATGAAAAAAAAACGAAAGGGGTAACACTGTCGTTTTTTTTTTCGGGTCGAAATTTTGATTTTCGATATCTCAGCTCTGGAAAGGTATAGAGCCTCCATTTTTGCACTCAGGTCAAAGTCTCGTGGCCCTTTATCAGAATCCAGAGTTTTGAGAAGATTGGAGAAACTTAATTTTTCACCAGAAAACGAAAAAAACGAAAGGGGTATCACTGTCTTTTTTTTTTTCGGGTCGAATTTTCCAGTTTCGATATCTCAGCTCTGGAAGGGTCTAGAGCCTCCATTTTTGCACTCAGGTCAAAGTCTTGCGCCCCTCTATCAGAATCCAGAGTTTTGAGAAGATTGGAGAAACTTAATTTTTCTTCCAAAAATGAAAAAAAAAAAAAAACGAAAGGGGTAACACTGTCGTTTTTTTTTTGGGTCGAAATTTTGCATTTCGATATCTCAGCTCTGGAAGGGTCTAGAGCCTCCATTTTTGCACTCAGGTCAAAGTCTTGCGCCCCTCTATCATAATCCAGAGTTTTGAGAAGATTGGAGAAACTTCATTTTTCGCCCAAAAATGGAAAAAAACGAAAGGGGTAACACTGTCGTTTTTTTTTCTGGTCGAAATTTTGAATTTCGATATCTCAGCTCTGGAAGGGTCTAGAGCCTCCATTTTTGCACTCAGGTCAAATTCTCGTGGCCCTCTATCATAATCCAGAGTTTTGAGAAGATTGGAGAAACTTAATTTTTCGCCCAAAAATGAAAAAAAAACGAAAGGGGTAACACTGTCGTTATTTTTCGGGTCGAAATTTTGAATTTCGATATCTCAGCTCTGGAAAGGTCTAGAGCCTCCATTTTTGCACTCAGGTCAAAGTCTTGCGCCCCTCTATCAGAATCCAGAGTTTTGAGAAGATTGGAGAAACTTCATTTTTCGCCCAAAAATGGAAAAAAACGAAAGGGGTAACACTGTCGTTTTTTTTTCGGGTCGAAATTTTGATTTTCGATATCTCAGCTCTGGAAGGGTCTAGAGCCTCCATTTTTGCACTCAGGTCAAAGTCTTGCGCCCCTCTATCAGAATCCAGAGTTTTGAGAAGATTGGAGAAACTTCATTTTTCGCCCGAAAACGAAGAAAAACGAAAGGGGTAACACTGTCGTTTTTTTTTTCGGGTCGAAATTTTGAATTTCGATATCTCAGCTCTGGGAGGGTCTAGAGCCTCCATTTTTGCACTCAGGTCAAAGTATCGTGGCCCTCTATCATAATCCAGGGTTTTGAGAAGATTGGAGAAACTTAATTTTTCGCCCAAAAATGAAAAAAAAAACGAAAGGGGTAACACTGTCGTTTTTTTTTTCGGGTCGAAATTTTGAATTTCGATATCTCAGCTCTGGAAGGGTCTAGAGCCTCCATTTTTGCACTCAGGTCAAAGTCTTGCGCCCCTCTATCAGAATCCAGAGTTTTGAGAAGATTGGAGAAACTTCATTTTTCGCCCAAAAATGAAAAAAAACGAAAGGGGTAACACTGTCGTTTTTTTTTCGGGTCGAAATTTTGATTTTCGATATCTCAGCTCTGGGAGGGTCTAGAGCCTCCATTTTCGCACTCAGGTCAAAATATCGTGGCCCTCTATCATAATCCAGGGTTTTGAGAAGATTGGAGAAACTTAATTTTTCGCCCAAAAATGAAAAAAAAAACGAAAGGGGTAACACTGTCGTTTTTTTTTTCGGGTCAAAATTTTGAATTTCGATATCTCAGCTCTGGAAGGGTCTAGAGCCTCCATTTTTGCACTCAGGTCAAAGTCTTGCGCCCCTCTATCAGAATCCAGAGTTTTGAGAAGATTGGAGAAACTTCATTTTTCGCCCAAAAATGAAAAAAAACGAAAGGGGTAACACTGTCGTTTTTTTTTTCGGGTCGAAATTTTGAATTTCGATATCTCAGCTCTGGGAGGGTCTAGAGCCTCCATTTTTGCACTCAGGTCAAAGTATCGTGGCCCTCTATCATAATCCAGGGTTTTGAGAAGATTGGAGAAACTTAATTTTTCGCCCAAAAATGAAAAAAAACGAAAGGGGTAACACTGTCGTTTTTTTTTTCGGGTCGAAATTTTGAATTTCGATATCTCAGCTCTGGAAGGGTCTAGAGCCTCCATTTTTGCACTCAGGTCAAAGTCTTGCGCCCCTCTATCAGAATCCAGAGTTTTGAGAAGATTGGAGAAACTTCATTTTTCGCCCAAAAATGAAAAAAAAAACGAAAGGGGTAACACTGTCGTTTTTTTTCGGGTCGAAATTTTGAATTTCGATATCTCAGCTCTGGGAGGGTCTAAAGCCTCCATTTTTGCTCTCAGGTCAAAGTCTCGTGGCCCTCTATCATAATACAGAGTTTTGAGAAGATTGGAGAAACTTCATTTTTCGCCCAAAAAATGTAAAAAAAACGAAAGGGGTAACACTGTCGTTTTTTTTTTCGGGTCGAAATTTTGAATTTCGATATTTCAGCTCTGGAAGGGTCTAGAGCCTCCATTTTTGCACTCAGGTCAAAGTCGTGCGCCCCTCTATCAGAATCCAGAGTTTTGAGAAGATTGGAGAAACTTCATTTTTCGCCCAAAACTGAAAAAAACGAAAGGGGTAACACTGTCGTTTTTTTTCGGGTAGAAATTTTGAATTTCGATATCTCAGCTCTGGGAGGGTCTAGAGCCTCCATTTTTGCACTCAGGTCAAAGTCTCGTGGCCCTCTATCATAATCCAGAGTTTTGAGAAGATTGGAGAAACTTAATTTTTCGCCCAAAAATGAAAAAAAACGAAAGGGGTAACACTGTCGTTTTTTTTTCGGGTAGAAATTTTGAATTTCGATATCTCAGCTCTGGGAGGGTCTAGAGCCTCCATTTTTGCACTCAGGTCAAAGTCTCGTGGCCCTCTATCATAATCCAGAGTTTTGAGAAGATTGGAGAAACTTAATTTTTCGCCCAAAAATGAAAAAAAACGAAAGGGGTAACACTGTCGTTTTTTTTTCGGGTCGAAATTTTTAATTTCGATATCTCAGCTCTGGAAGGGTCTAGAGCCTCCATTTTTGCACTCAGGTCAAAGTTTCGTGGCCCTCTATCATAATCCAGAGTTTTGAGAAGATTGGAGAAACTTAATTTTTCGCCCAAAAATGAAAAAAAACTAAAGGGGTAAAACTGTCGTTTTTTTCGGGTCGAAATTTTGATTTTCGATATCTCAGCTCTGGAAGGGTCTAGAGCCTCCATTTTTGCACTCAGGTCAAAGTCTTGCGCCCCTCTATCAGAATCCAGAGTTTTGAGAAGATTGGAGAAACTTCATTTTTCGCCCAAAAATGGAAAAAAACGAAAGGGGTAACACTGTCGTTTTTTTTTCGGGTCGAAATTTTGAATTTCGATATCTCAGCTCTGGAAGGGTCTAGAGCCTCCATTTTTGCACTCAGGTCAAAGTCTTGTGCCCCTCTATCAGAATCCAGAGTTTTGAGAAGATTGGAGAAACTTCATTTTTCGCCCGAAAACGAAAAAAAACGAAAGGGGTAACACTGTCGTTTTTTTTTTCGGGTCGAAATTTTGAATTTCGATATCTCAGCTCTGGGAGGGTCTAGAGCCTCCATTTTTGCACTCAGGTCAAAGTCTCGTGGCCCTCTATCATAATCCAGAGTTTTCAGAAGATTGGAGAAACTTCATTTTTCGCCCAAAAATGAAAAAAAACTAAAGGGGTAACACTGTCGTTTTTTTTTCGGGTCGAAATTTTGATTTTCGATATCTCAGCTCTGGAAAGGTCTAGAGCCTCCATTTTTGCACTCAGGTCAAAGTCTTGCGCCCCTCTATCAGAATCCAGAGTTTTGAGAAGATTGGAGAAACTTCATTTTTCGCCCGAAAACGAAAAAAAACGAAAGGGGTAACACTGTCGTTTTTTTTTTCGGGTCGAAATTTTGAATTTCGATATCTCAGCTCTGGGAGGGTCTAGAGCCTCCATTTTTGCACTCAGGTCAAAGTCTCGTGGCCCTCTATCATAATCCAGAGTTTTCAGAAGATTGGAGAAACTTAATTTTTCGCCCAAAAATGAAAAAAAACGAAAGGGGTAACACTGTCGTTTTTTTTTCGGGTCGAAATTTTGATTTTCGATATCTCAGCTCTGGAAGGGTCTAGAGCCTCCATTTTTGCACTCAGGTCAAAGTCTCGTGGCCCTCTATCATAATCCAGAGTTTTGAGAAGATTGGAGAAACTTCATTTTTCGCCCAAAAATGAAAAAAAAAAAAAGAAAGGGGTAACTGTCGTTTTTTTTCGGGTCGAAATTTTGATTTTCGATATCTCAGCTCTGGAAGGGTCTAGAGCCTCCATTTTTGCACTCAGGTGAAAGTCTTGCGCCCCTCTATCAGAATCAAGAGTTTTGAGAAGATTGGAGAAACTTCATTTTTCGCCCAAAAATGGAAAAAAACGAAAGGGGTAACATTGTCGTTTTTTTTTCGGGTCGAAATTTTGAATTTCGATATCTCAGCTCTGGGAGGGTCTAGAGCCTCCATTTTTGCACTCAGGTCAAAGTCTCGTGGCCCTCTATCATAATCCAGAGTTTTGAGAAGATTGGAGAAACTTCATTTTTCGCCCAAAAATGAAAAAAAAAAAAAAACGAAAGGGGTAACACTGTCGTTTTTTTTTTCGGGTCGAAATTTTGAATTTCGATATCTCAGCTCTGGAAGGGTCTAGAGCCTCCATTTTTGCACTCAGGTCAAAGTCTCGTGGCCCTCTATCATAATCCAGAGTTTTGAGAAGATTGGAGAAACTTCATTTTTCGCCCAAAAATGAAAAAAAAAACGAAAGGGGTAACACTGTCGTTTTTTTTCGGGTCGAAATTTTGAATTTCGATATCTCAGCTCTGGAAGGGTCTAGAGCCTCCATTTTTGCACTCAGGTCAAAGTCTTGCGCCCCTCTATCAGAATCCAGAGTTTTGAGAAGATTGGAGAAACTTAATTTTTCGCCCAAAACTGAAAAAAACGAAAGGGGTAACACTGTCGTTTTTTTTTTCGGCCCTCTGGATTCTGATAGAGGGGCGCAAGACTTTGACCTGAGTGCAAAAATGGAGGCTCTAGACCCTTCCAGAGCTGAGATATCGAAATTCAAAATTTCGACCCGAAAAAAAACGACAGTGTTACCCCTTTCGTTTTTTTTTTCATTTTTGGGCGAAAAATGAAGTTTCTCCAATCTTCTCAAAACTCTGGATTATGATAGAGGGCCACGAGACTTTGACCTGAGTGCAAAAATGGAGGCTCTAGACCCTCCCAGAGCTGAGATATCGAAATTCAAAATTTCGACCCGAAAAAAAAACGACAGTGTTACCCCTATCGTTTTTTTTCATTTTTGGGCGAAAAATGAAGTTTCTCCAATCTTCTCAAAACTCTGGATTCTGATAGAGGGGCGCAAGACTTTGACCTGAGTGCAAAAATGGAGGCTCTAGACCCTTCCAGAGCTGAGATATCGAAAATCAAAATTTCGACCCGAAAAAAAAAACAACAGTGTTACCCCTTTCGTTTTTTTTTTAATTTTTGGGGCGAAAAATGAAGTTTCTCCAATCTTCTCAAAACTCTGGATTCTGATAGAGGGGCGCAAGACTTTGACCTGAGTGCAAAAATGGAGGCTCTAGACCCTTCCAGAGGTGAGATATCGAAAATCTAAATTTCGACCCGAAAAAAAAAATGACAGTGTTACCCCTTTCGTTTTTTTCAGTTTTGGGCGAAAAATTAAGTTTCTCCAATCTTCTCAAAACTCTGGATTCTGATAGAGGGGTGCAAGACTTTGACCTGAGTGCAAAAATGGAGGCTCTAGACCCTTCCAGAGCTGAGATATCGAAATTCAAAATTTCGACCCGAAAAAAAAACGACAGTGTTACCCCTTTCGTCTTTTTTTCATTTTTGGGCGAAAAATGAAGTTTCTCCAATCTTCTCAAAACTCTGGATTATGATAGAGGGCCACGAGACTTTGACATGAGTGCAAAAATGGAGGCTCTAGACCCTCCCAGAGCTGAGATATCGAAATTCAAAATTTCGACCCGAAAAAAAAACGACAGTGTTACCCCTTTCGTTTTTTTTCATTTTTGGGAGAAAAATGAAGTTTCTCCAATCTTCTCAAAACTCTGGATTCTGATAGAGGGGCGCAAGACTTTGACCTGAGTGCAAAAATGGAGGCTCTAGACCCTTCCAGAGCTGAGATATCGAAAATCAAAATTTCGACCCGAAAAAAAAACGACAGTGTTACCCCTTTCGTTTTTTTTAATTTTTGGGCGAAAAATGAAGTTTCTCCAATCTTCTCAAAACTCTGGATTATGATAGAGGGCCACGAGACTTTGACCTGAGTGCAAAAATGGAGGCTCTAGACCCTTCCAGAGCTGAGATATCGAAATTCAAAATTTCGACCCGAAAAAAAAACGACAGTGTTACCCCTTTCGTTTTTTTTCATTTTTGGGCGAAAAATGAAGTTTCTCCAATCTTCTCAAAACTCTGGATTATGATAGAGGGCCACGAGACTTTGACCTGAGTGCAAAAATGGAGGCTCTAGACCCTTCCAGAGCTGAGATATTGAAATTCAAAATTTCGACCCGAAAAAAAAAACGACAGTGTTACCCCTTTCGTTTTTTTTCATTTTTGGGCGAAAAATGAAGTTTCTCCAATCTTCTCAAAACTCTGGATTATGATAGAGGGCCACGAGACTTTGACCTGAGTGCAAAAATGGAGGCTCTAGACCTTTCCTGAGCTGAGATATCGAAATTCAAAATTTCGACCCGAAAAAAAAACGACAGTGTTACCCCTTTCGTTTTTTTTCATTTTTGGGCGAAAAATTAAGTTTCTCCAATCTTCTCAAAACTCTGGATTATGATAGAGGACCACAAGACTTTGACCTGAGTGCAAAAATGGAGGCTCTAGACCCTTCCAGAGCTGAGATATCGAAATTCAAAATTTCGACCCGAAAAAAAAACGACAGTGTTACCCCTTTCGTTTTTTTTCATTTTTGGGCGAAAAATGAAGTTTCTCCAATCTTCTCAAAACTCTGGATTCTGATAGAGGGGCGCAAGACTTTGACCTGAGTGCAAAAATGGAGGCTCTAGACCCTTCCAGAGCTGAGATATCGAAAATCAAAATTTCGACCCGAAAAAAAAACGACAGTGTTACCCCTTTCGTTTTTTTTCATTTTTGGGCGAAAAATGAAGTTTCTCCAATCTTCTCAAAACTCTGGATTCTGATAGAGGGGCGCAAGACTTTGACCTGAGTGCAAAAATGGAGGCTCTAGACCCTTCCAGAGCTGAGATATCGAAAATCAAAATTTCGACCCGAAAAAAAAAACGACAGTGTTACCCCTTTCGTTTTTTTTCATTTTTGGGCGAAAAATTAAGTTTCTCCAATCTTCTCAAAACTCTGGATTATGATAGAGGGCCACGAGACTTTGACCTGAGTGCAAAAATGGAGGCTCTAGACCCTTCCAGAGCTGAGATATCGAAATTCAAAATTTCTACCAGAAAAAAAACGACAGTGTTACCCCTTTCGTTTTTTTTTTTCATTTTTGGGCGAAAAATGAAGTTTCTCCAATCTTCTCAAAACTCTGGATTATGATAGAGTGCCACGAGACTTTGACCTGAGTGCAAAAATGGACGCTCTAGACCCTTCCAGAGCTGAGATATCGAAATTCAAAATTTCGACCAGAAAAAAAAACGACAGTGTTACCCCTTTCGTTTTTTTTCATTTTTGGGCGAAAAATGAAGTTTCTCCAATCTTCTCAAAACTCTGGATTATGATAGAGGGCCACGAGACTTTGACCTGAGTGCAAAAATGGAGGCTCTAGACCCTCCCAGAGCTGAGATATCGAAATTCAAAATTTCGACCCGAAAAAAAAAACGACAGTGTTACCCCTTTCGTTTTTTTTCATTTTTGGGCGAAAAATGAAGTTTCTCCAATCTTCTCAAAACTCTGGATTCTGATAGAGGGGCGCAAGACTTTGACCTGAGTGCAAAAATGGAGGCACTAGACCCTTCCAGAGCTGAGATATCGAAATTCAAAATTTCGACCCAAAAAAAAAAACGACAGTGTTACCCCTTTCGTTTTTTTTCATTTTTGGGCAAAAATGAAGTTTCTCCAATCTTCTCAAAACTCTGGATTATGATAGAGGGCCACGAGACTTTGACCTGAGTGCAAAAATGGAGGCTCTAGACCCTTCCAGAGCTGAGATATCGAAATTCAAAATTTCGACCCGAAAAAAAAAACGACAGTGTTACCCCTTTCGTTTTTTTTTCATTTTTGGGCGAAAAATGAAGTTTCTCCAATCTTCTCAAAACTCTGGATTATGATAGAGGGCCACGAGACTTTGACCTGAGTGCAAAAATGGAGGCTCTAGACCCTTCCAGAGCTGAGATATCGAAATTCAAAATTTCGACCCGAAAAAAAAACGACAGTGTTACCCCTTTCGTTTTTTTTTTTTCATTTTTGGGCGAAAAATGAAGTTTCTCCAATCTTCTCAAAACTCTGGATTATGATAGAGGGCCACGAGACTTTGACCTGAGTGCAAAAATGGAGGCTCTAGACCCTTCCAGAGCTGAGATATCGAAATTCAAAATTTCGACCCGAAAAAAAAAACGACAGTGTTACCCCTTTCGTTTTTTTTTTCATTTTTGGGCGAAAAATGAAGTTTCTCCAATCTTCTCAAAACTCTGGATTATGATAGAGGGCCACGAGACTTTGACCTGAGTGCAAAAATGGAGGCTCTAGACCCTTCCAGAGCTGAGATATCGAAATTCAAAATTTCGACCCGAAAAAAAAAACGACAGTGTTACCCCTTTCGTTTTTTTTTCATTTTTGGGCGAAAAATGAAGTTTCTCCAATCTTCCCAAAACTCTGGATTATGATAGAGGGCCACAAGACTTTGACCTGAGTGCAAAAATGGAGGCTCTAGACCCTCCCAGAGCTGAGATATCGAAAATCAAAATTTCGACCCGAAAAAAAAAACGACAGTGTTACCCCTTTCGTTTTTTTTCATTTTTGGGCGAAAAATGAAGTTTCTCCAATCTTCTCAAAACTCTGGATTCTGATAGAGGGGCGCAAGACTTTGACCTGAGTGCAAAAATGGAGGCTCTAGACCCTTCCAGAGCTGAGATATCGAAAATCAAAATTTCGACCCGAAAAAAAAAACGACAGTGTTACCCCTTTCGTTTTTTTTCATTTTTGGGCGAAAAATGAAGTTTCTCCAATCTTCTCAAAACTCTGGATTATGATAGAGGGCCACGAGACTTTGACCTGAGTGCAAAAATGGAGGCTCTAGACCCTTCCAGAGCTGAGATATCGAAATTCAAAATTTCGACCCGAAAAAAAACCGACAGTGTTACCCCTTTCGTTTTTTTTTTCATTTTTGGGCGAAAAATGAAGTTTCTCCAATCTTCCCAAAACTCTGGATTATGATAGAGGGCCACAAGACTTTGACCTGAGTGCAAAAATGGAGGCTCTAGACCCTCCCAGAGCTGAGATATCGAAAATCAAAATTTCGACCCGAAAAAAAAACGACAGTGTTACCCCTTTCGTTTTTTTTCATTTTTGGGCGAAAAATGAAGTTTCTCCAATCTTCTCAAAACTCTGGATTCTGATAGAGGGGCGCAAGACTTTGACCTGAGTGCAAAAATGGAGGCTCTAGACCCTTCCAGAGCTGAGATATCGAAAATCAAAATTTCGACCCGAAAAAAAAACGACAGTGTTACCCCTTTCGTTTTTTTTCATTTTTGGGCGAAAAATGAAGTTTCTCCAATCTTCTCAAAACTCTGGATTATGATAGAGGGCCACGAGACTTTGACCTGAGTGCAAAAATGGAGGCTCTAGACCCTTCCAGAGCTGAGATATCGAAATTCAAAATTTCGACCCGAAAAAAAAAACGACAGTGTTACCCCTTTCGTTTTTTTTCATTTTTGGGCGAAAAATGAAGTTTCTCCAATCTTCCCAAAACTCTGGATTATGATAGAGGGCCACAAGACTTTGACCTGAGTGCAAAAATGGAGGCTCTAGACCCTCCCAGAGCTGAGATATCGAAAATCAAAATTTCGACCCGAAAAAAAAACGACAGTGTTACCCCTTTCGTTTTTTTTCATTTTTGGGCGAAAAATGAAGTTTCTCCAATCTTCTCAAAACTCTGGATTATGATAGAGGACCACAAGACTTTGACCTGAGTGCAAAAATGGAGGCTCTAGACCCTTCCAGAGCTGAGATATCGAAATTCAAAATTTCGACCCGAAAAAAAAACGACAGTGTTACCCCTTTCGTTTTTTTTTCATTTTTGGGCGAAAAATGAAGTTTCTCCAATCTTCTCAAAACTCTGGATTCTGATAGAGGGGCGCAAGACTTTGACCTGAGTGCAAAAATGGAGGCTCTAGACCCTTCCAGAGCTGAGATATCGAAAATCAAAATTTCGACCCGAAAAAAAAACGACAGTGTTACCCCTTTCGTTTTTTTTCATTTTTGGGCGAAAAATGAAGTTTCTCCAATCTTCTCAAAACTCTGGATTCTGATAGAGGGGCGCAAGACTTTGACCTGAGTGCAAAAATGGAGGCTCTAGACCCTTCCAGAGCTGAGAAATCGAAAATCAAAATTTCGACCCGAAAAAAAAAACGACAGTGTTACCCCTTTCGTTTTTTTTCATTTTTGGGCGAAAAATTAAGTTTCTCCAATCTTCTCAAAACTCTGGATTATGATAGAGGGCCACGAGACTTTGACCTGAGTGCAAAAATGGAGGCTCTAGACCCTTCCAGAGCTGAGATATCGAAATTCAAAATTTCTACCAGAAAAAAAACGACAGTGTTACCCCTTTCGTTTTTTTTTTCATTTTTGGGCGAAAAATGAAGTTTCTCCAATCTTCTCAAAACTCTGGATTATGATAGAGGGCCACGAGACTTTGACCTGAGTGCAAAAATGGACGCTCTAGACCCTTCCAGAGCTGAGATATCGAAATTCAAAATTTCGACCAGAAAAAAAAACGACAGTGTTACCCCTTTCGTTTTTTTTTCATTTTTGGGCGAAAAATGAAGTTTCTCCAATCTTCTCAAAACTCTGGATTATGATAGAGGGCCACGAGACTTTGACCTGAGTGCAAAAATGGAGGCTCTAGACCCTCCCAGAGCTGAGATATCGAAATTCAAAATTTCGACCCGAAAAAAAAAACGACAGTGTTACCCCTTTCGTTTTTTTTCATTTTTGGGCGAAAAATGAAGTTTCTCCAATCTTCTCAAAACTCTGGATTCTGATAGAGGGGCGCAAGACTTTGACCTGAGTGCAAAAATGGAGGCTCTAGACCCTTCCAGAGCTGAGATATCGAAAATCAAAATTTCGACCCGAAAAAAAAAATGACAGTGTTACCCCTTTCGTTTTTTTTTTCATTTTTGGGCGAAAAATGAAGTTTCTCCAATCTTCTCAAAACTCTGGATTCTGATAGAGGGGCGCAAGACTTTGACCTGAGTGCAAAAATGGAGGCACTAGACCCTTCCAGAGCTGAGATATCGAAATTCAAAATTTCGACCCAAAAAAAAAAAACGACAGTGTTACCCCTTTCGTTTTTTTTCATTTTTGGGCAAAAATGAAGTTTCTCCAATCTTCTCAAAACTCTGGATTATGATAGAGGGCCACGAGACTTTGACCTGAGTGCAAAAATGGAGGCTCTAGACCCTTCCAGAGCTGAGATATCGAAATTCAAAATTTCGACCCGAAAAAAAAAACGACAGTGTTACCCCTTTCGTTTTTTTTTCATTTTTGGGCGAAAAATGAAGTTTCTCCAATCTTCTCAAAACTCTGGATTATGATAGAGGGCCACGAGACTTTGACCTGAGTGCAAAAATGGAGGCTCTAGACCCTTCCAGAGCTGAGATATCGAAATTCAAAATTTCGACCCGAAAAAAAAACGACAGTGTTACCCCTTTCGTTTTTTTTTTTTCATTTTTGGGCGAAAAATGAAGTTTCTCCAATCTTCTCAAAACTCTGGATTATGATAGAGGGCCACGAGACTTTGACCTGAGTGCAAAAATGGAGGCTCTAGACCCTTCCAGAGCTGAGATATCGAAATTCAAAATTTCGACCCGAAAAAAAAAACGACAGTGTTACCCCTTTCGTTTTTTTTTTTCATTTTTGGGCGAAAAATGAAGTTTCTCCAATCTTCTCAAAACTCTGGATTATGATAGAGGGCCACGAGACTTTGACCTGAGTGCAAAAATGGAGGCTCTAGACCCTTCCAGAGCTGAGATATCGAAATTCAAAATTTCGACCCGAAAAAAAAAACGACAGTGTTACCCCTTTCGTTTTTTTTTCATTTTTGGGCGAAAAATGAAGTTTCTCCAATCTTCCCAAAACTCTGGATTATGATAGAGGGCCACGAGACTTTGACCTGAGTGCAAAAATGGAGGCTCTAGACCCTCCCAGAGCTGAGATATCGAAATTCAAAATTTCGACCCGAAAAAAAAACGACAGTGTTACCCCTTTCGTTTTTTTTCATTTTTGGGCGAAAAATGAAGTTTCTCCAATCTTCTCAAAACTCTGGATTATGATAGAGGGGCGCAAGACTTTGACCTGAGTGCAAAAATGGAGGCTCTAGACCCTCCCAGAGCTGAGATATCGAAAATCAAAATTTCGACCCGAAAAAAAAACGACAGTGTTACCCCTTTCGTTTTTTTTCATTTTTGGGCGAAAAATGAAGTTTCTCCAATCTTCTCAAAACTCTGGATTCTGATAGAGGGGCGCAAGACTTTGACCTGAGTGCAAAAATGGAGGCTCTAGACCCTTCCAGAGCTGAGATATCGAAAATCAAAATTTCGACCCGAAAAAAAAACGACAGTGTTACCCCTTTCGTTTTTTTTTTCATTTTTGGGCGAAAAATGAAGTTTCTCCAATCTTCCCAAAACTCTGGATTATGATAGAGGGCCACGAGACTTTGACCTGAGTGCAAAAATGGAGGCTCTAGACCCTCCCAGAGCTGAGATATCGAAAATCAAAATTTCGACCCGAAAAAAAAAACGACAGTGTTACCCCTTTCGTTTTTTTTCATTTTTGGGCGAAAAATGAAGTTTCTCCAATCTTCTCAAAACTCTGGATTCTGATAGAGGGGCGCAAGACTTTGACCTGAGTGCAAAAATGGAGGCTCTAGACCCTTCCAGAGCTGAGATATCGAAAATCAAAATTTCGACCCGAAAAAAAAACGACAGTGTTACCCCTTTCGTTTTTTTTCATTTTTGGGCGAAAAATGAAGTTTCTCCAATCTTCTCAAAACTCTGGATTATGATAGAGGGCCACGAGACTTTGACCTGAGTGCAAAAATGGAGGCTCTAGACCCTTCCAGAGCTGAGATATCGAAATTCAAAATTTCGACCCGAAAAAAAAAACGACAGTGTTACCCCTTTCGTTTTTTTTCATTTTTGGGCGAAAAATGAAGTTTCTCCAATCTTCCCAAAACTCTGGATTATGATAGAGGGCCACAAGACTTTGACCTGAGTGCAAAAATGGAGGCTCTAGACCCTCCCAGAGCTGAGATATCGAAAATCAAAATTTCGACCCGAAAAAAAAACGACAGTGTTACCCCTTTCGTTTTTTTTCATTTTTGGGCGAAAAATGAAGTTTCTCCAATCTTCTCAAAACTCTGGATTATGATACAGGGCCACGAGACTTTGACCTGAGTGCAAAAATGGAGGCTCTAGACCCTTCCAGAGCTGAGATATCGAAATTCAAAATTTCGACCCGAAAAAAAAACGAGAGTGTTACCCCTTTCGTTTTTTTTCATTTTTGGGCGAAAAATGAAGTTTCTCCAATCTTCTCAAAACTCTGGATTATGATAGAGGGCCACAAGACTTTGACCTGAGTGCAAAAATTGAGGCTCTAGACCCTCCCAGAGCTGAGATATCGAAAATCAAAATTTCGACCCGAAAAAAAAAACGACAGTGTTACCCCTTTCGTTTTTTTTCATTTTTGGGCGAAAAATGAAGTTTCTCCAATCTTCTCAAAACTCTGGATTATGATAGAGGGCCACGAGACTTTGACCTGAGTGCAAAAATGGAGGCTCTAGACCCTTCCAGAGCTGAGATATCGAAATTCAAAATTTCGACCCGAAAAAAAAACGACAGTGTTACCCCTTTCGTTTTTTTTCATTTTTGGGCGAAAAATGAAGTTTCTCCAATCTTCTCAAAACTCTGGATTATGATAGAGGGCCACGAGACTTTGACCTGAGTGCAAAAATGGAGGCTCTAGACCCTTCCAGAGCTGAGATATCGAAATTCAAAATTTCGACCCGAAAAAAAAACGACAGTGTTACCCCTTTCGTTTTTTTTCATTTTTGGGCGAAAAATGAAGTTTCTCCAATCTTCTCAAAACTCTGGATTATGATAGAGGGCCACGAGACTTTGACCTGAGTGCAAAAATGGAGGCTCTAGACCCTTCCAGAGCTGAGATATCGAAATTCAAAATTTCGACCCGAAAAAAAAACGACAGTGTTACCCCTTTCGTTTTTTTTCATTTTTGGGCGAAAAATTAAGTTTCTCCAATCTTCCCAAAACTCTGGATTATGATAGAAGGCCACAAGACTTTGACCTGAGTGCAAAAATGGAGGCTCTAGACCCTCCCAGAGCTGAGATATCGAAAATCAAAATTTCGACCCGAAAAAAAAACGACAGTGTTACCCCTTTCGTTTTTTTTCATTTTTGGGCGAAAAATGAAGTTTCTCCAATCTTCTCAAAACTCTGGATTATGATAGAGGGCCACGAGACTTTGACCTGAGTGCAAAAATGGAGGCTCTAGACCCTCCCAGAGCTGAGATATCGAAAATCAAAATTTCGACCCGAAAAAAAAACGACAGTGTTACCCCTTTCGTTTTTTTTTCATTTTTGGGCGAAAAATGAAGTTTCTCCAATCTTCTCAAAACTCTGGATTATGATAGAGGGCCACGAGACTTTGACCTGAGTGCAAAAATGGAGGCTCTAGACCCTTCCAGAGCTGAGATATCGAAATTCAAAATTTCGACCCGAAAAAAAAACGACAGTGTTACCCCTTTCGTTTTTTTTCATTTTTGGGCGAAAAATTAAGTTTCTCCAATCTTCTCAAAACTCTGGATTATGATAGAGGGCCACGAGACTTTGACCTGAGTGCAAAAATGGAGGCTCTAGACCCTTCCAGAGCTGAGATATCGAAATTCAAAATTTCGACCCGAAAAAAAAACGACAGTGTTACCCCTTTCGTTTTTTTTTCATTTTTGGGCGAAAAATGAAGTTTCTCCAATCTTCTCAAAACTCTGGATTATGATAGAGGGCCACGAGACTTTGATCTGAGTGCAAAAATGGAGGCTCTAGACCCTTCCAGAGCTGAGATATCGAAATTCAAAATTTCGACCCGAAAAAAAAACGACAGTGTTACCCCTTTCGTGTTTTTTCATTTTTTGGCGAAAAATGAAGTTTCTCCAATCTTCCCAAAACTCTGGATTATGATAGAGGGCCACAAGACTTTGACCTGAGTGCAAAAATGGAGGCTCTAGACCCTCCCAGAGCTGAGATATCGAAAATCAAAATTTCGACCCGAAAAAAAAACGACAGTGTTACCCCTTTCGTTTTTTTTTTCATTTTTGGGCGAAAAATGAAGTTTCTCCAATCTTCTCAAAACTCTGGATTATGATAGAGGGCCACGAGACTTTGACCTGAGTGCAAAAATGGAGGCTCTAGACCCTTCCAGAGCTGAGATATCGAAATTCAAAATTTCGACCCGAAAAAAAAACGACAGTGTTACCCCTTTCGTTTTTTTTCATTTTTGGGCGAAAAATGAAGTTTCTCCAATCTTCTCAAAACTCTGGATTATGATAGAGGGCCACAAGACTTTGACCTGAGTGCAAAAATGGAGGCTCTAGACCCTCCCAGAGCTGAGATATCGAAAATCAAAATTTCGACCCGAAAAAAAAACGACAGTGTTACCCCTTTCGTTTTTTTTTTCATTTTTGGGCGAAAAATGAAGTTTCTCCAATCTTCTCAAAACTCTGGATTATGATAGAGGGCCACAAGACTTTGACCTGAGTGCAAAAATGGAGGCTCTAGACCCTCCCAGAGCTGAGATATCGAAAATCAAAATTTCGACCCGAAAAAAAAACGACAGTGTTACCCCTTTCGTTTTTTTTCATTTTTGGGCGAAAAATGAAGTTTCTCCAATCTTCTCAAAACTCTGGATTATGATAGAGGGCCACGAGACTTTGACCTGAGTGCAAAAATGGAGGCTCTAGACCCTTCCAGAGCTGAGATATCGAAATTCAAAATTTCGACCCGAAAAAAAAACGACAGTGTTACCCCTTTCGTTTTTTTTCATTTTTGGGCGAAAAATGAAGTTTCTCCAATCTTCTCAAAACTCTGGATTATGATAGAGGGCCACGAGACTTTGACCTGAGTGCAAAAATGGAGGCTCTAGACCCTTCCAGAGCTGAGATATCGAAATTCAAAATTTCGACCCGAAAAAAAAACGACAGTGTTACCCCTTTCGTTTTTTTTTTCATTTTTGGGCGAAAAATGAAGTTTCTCCAATCTTCTCAAAACTCTGGATTATGATAGAGGGCCACAAGACTTTGACCTGAGTGCAAAAATGGAGGCTCTAGACCCTCCCAGAGCTGAGATATCGAAAATCAAAATTTCGACCCGAAAAAAAAAACGACAGTGTTACCCCTTTCGTTTTTTTTCATTTTTGGGCGAAAAATGAAGTTTCTCCAATCTTCTCAAAACTCTGGATTCTGATAGAGGGGCGCAAGACTTTGACCTGAGTGCAAAAATGGAGGCTCTAGACCCTTCCAGAGCTGAGATATCGAAAATCAAAATTTCGACCCGAAAAAAAAAACGACAGTGTTACCCCTTTCGTTTTTTTTCATTTTTGGGCGAAAAATTAAGTTTCTCCAATCTTCTCAAAACTCTGGATTCTGATAGAGGGGCGCAAGACTTTGACCTGAGTGCAAAAATGGAGGCTCTAGACCTTTCCAGAGCTGAGATATCGAAATTCAAAATTTCGACCCGAAAAAAAAAACGACAGTGTTACCCCTTTCGTTTTTTTTTCATTTTTGGGCGAAAAATTAAGTTTCTCCAATCTTCTCAAAACTCTGGATTCTGATAGAGGGGCGCAAGACTTTGACCTGAGTGCAAAAATGGAGGCTCTAGACCCTTCCAGAGCTGAGATATCGAAAATCAAAATTTCGACCCGAAAAAAAAACGACAGTGTTACCCCTTTCGTTTTTTTTCATTTTTGGGCGAAAAATGAAGTTTCTCCAATCTTCTCAAAACTCTGGATTCTGATAGAGGGGCGCAAGACTTTGACCTGAGTGCAAAAATGGAGGCTCTAGACCCTTCCAGAGCTGAGATATCGAAAATCAAAATTTCGACCCGAAAAAAAAAACGACAGTGTTACCCCTTTCGTTTTTTTTCATTTTTGGGCGAAAAATTAAGTTTCTCCAATCTTCTCAAAACTCTGGATTATGATAGAGGGCCACGAGACTTTGACCTGAGTGCAAAAATGGAGGCTCTAGACCCTTCCAGAGCTGAGATATCGAAATTCAAAATTTCTACCAGAAAAAAAACGACAGTGTTACCCCTTTCGTTTTTTTTTTCATTTTTGGGCGAAAAATGAAGTTTCTCCAATCTTCTCAAAACTCTGGATTATGATAGAGGGCCACGAGACTTTGACCTGAGTGCAAAAATGGACGCTCTAGACCCTTCCAGAGCTGAGATATCGAAATTCAAAATTTCGACCAGAAAAAAAAACGACAGTGTTACCCCTTTCGTTTTTTTTCATTTTTGGGCGAAAAATGAAGTTTCTCCAATCTTCTCAAAACTCTGGATTATGATAGAGGGCCACGAGACTTTGACCTGAGTGCAAAAATGGAGGCTCTAGACCCTCCCAGAGCTGAGATATCGAAATTCAAAATTTCGACCCGAAAAAAAAAACGACAGTGTTACCCCTTTCGTTTTTTTTCATTTTTGGGCGAAAAATGAAGTTTCTCCAATCTTCTCAAAACTCTGGATTCTGATAGAGGGGCGCAAGACTTTGACCTGAGTGCAAAAATGGAGGCTCTAGACCCTTCCAGAGCTGAGATATCGAAAATCAAAATTTCGACCCGAAAAAAAAAATGACAGTGTTACCCCTTTCGTTTTTTTTTTCATTTTTGGGCGAAAAATGAAGTTTCTCCAATCTTCTCAAAACTCTGGATTCTGATAGAGGGGCGCAAGACTTTGACCTGAGTGCAAAAATGGAGGCACTAGACCCTTCCAGAGCTGAGATATCGAAATTCAAAATTTCGACCCAAAAAAAAAAAACGACAGTGTTACCCCTTTCGTTTTTTTTCATTTTTGGGCAAAAATGAAGTTTCTCCAATCTTCTCAAAACTCTGGATTATGATAGAGGGCCACGAGACTTTGACCTGAGTGCAAAAATGGAGGCTCTAGACCCTTCCAGAGCTGAGATATCGAAATTCAAAATTTCGACCCGAAAAAAAAAACGACAGTGTTACCCCTTTCGTTTTTTTTTCATTTTTGGGCGAAAAATGAAGTTTCTCCAATCTTCTCAAAACTCTGGATTATGATAGAGGGCCACGAGACTTTGACCTGAGTGCAAAAATGGAGGCTCTAGACCCTTCCAGAGCTGAGATATCGAAATTCAAAATTTCGACCCGAAAAAAAAACGACAGTGTTACCCCTTTCGTTTTTTTTTTTTCATTTTTGGGCGAAAAATGAAGTTTCTCCAATCTTCTCAAAACTCTGGATTATGATAGAGGGCCACGAGACTTTGACCTGAGTGCAAAAATGGAGGCTCTAGACCCTTCCAGAGCTGAGATATCGAAATTCAAAATTTCGACCCGAAAAAAAAAACGACAGTGTTACCCCTTTCGTTTTTTTTTTCATTTTTGGGCGAAAAATGAAGTTTCTCCAATCTTCTCAAAACTCTGGATTATGATAGAGGGCCACGAGACTTTGACCTGAGTGCAAAAATGGAGGCTCTAGACCCTTCCAGAGCTGAGATATCGAAATTCAAAATTTCGACCCGAAAAAAAAAACGACAGTGTTACCCCTTTCGTTTTTTTTTCATTTTTGGGCGAAAAATGAAGTTTCTCCAATCTTCCCAAAACTCTGGATTATGATAGAGGGCCACAAGACTTTGACCTGAGTGCAAAAATGGAGGCTCTAGACCCTCCCAGAGCTGAGATATCGAAAATCAAAATTTCGACCCGAAAAAAAAACGACAGTGTTACCCCTTTCGTTTTTTTTCATTTTTGGGCGAAAAATGAAGTTTCTCCAATCTTCTCAAAACTCTGGATTCTGATAGAGGGGCGCAAGACTTTGACCTGAGTGCAAAAATGGAGGCTCTAGACCCTTCCAGAGCTGAGATATCGAAAATCTAAATTTCGACCCGAAAAAAAAACGACAGTGTTACCCCTTTCGTTTTTTTTCATTTTTGGGCGAAAAATGAAGTTTCTCCAATCTTCTCAAAACTCTGGATTATGATAGAGGGCCACGAGACTTTGACCTGAGTGCAAAAATGGAGGCTCTAGACCCTTCCAGAGCTGAGATATCGAAATTCAAAATTTCGACCCGAAAAAAAAACGACAGTGTTACCCCTTTCGTTTTTTTTTTTCATTTTTGGGCGAAAAATGAAGTTTCTCCAATCTTCCCAAAACTCTGGATTATGATAGAGGGCCACAAGACTTTGACCTGAGTGCAAAAATGGAGGCTCTAGACCCTCCCAGAGCTGAGATATCGAAAATCAAAATTTCGACCCGAAAAAAAAACGACAGTGTTACCCCTTTCGTTTTTTTTCATTTTTGGGCGAAAAATGAAGTTTCTCCAATCTTCTCAAAACTCTGGATTCTGATAGAGGGGCGCAAGACTTTGACCTGAGTGCAAAAATGGAGGCTCTAGACCCTTCCAGAGCTGAGATATCGAAAATCAAAATTTCGACCCGAAAAAAAAACGACAGTGTTACCCCTTTCGTTTTTTTTCATTTTTGGGCGAAAAATGAAGTTTCTCCAATCTTCTCAAAACTCTGGATTATGATAGAGGGCCACGAGACTTTGACCTGAGTGCAAAAATGGAGGCTCTAGACCCTTCCAGAGCTGAGATATCGAAATTCAAAATTTCGACCCGAAAAAAAAAACGACAGTGTTACCCCTTTCGTTTTTTTTCATTTTTGGGCGAAAAATGAAGTTTCTCCAATCTTCCCAAAACTCTGGATTATGATAGAGGGCCACAAGACTTTGACCTGAGTGCAAAAATGGAGGCTCTAGACCCTCCCAGAGCTGAGATATCGAAAATCAAAATTTCGACCCGAAAAAAAAACGACAGTGTTACCCCTTTCGTTTTTTTTCATTTTTGGGCGAAAAATGAAGTTTCTCCAATCTTCTCAAAACTCTGGATTATGATACAGGGCCACGAGACTTTGACCTGAGTGCAAAAATGGAGGCTCTAGACCCTTCCAGAGCTGAGATATCGAAATTCAAAATTTCGACCCGAAAAAAAAACGAGAGTGTTACCCCTTTCGTTTTTTTTCATTTTTGGGCGAAAAATGAAGTTTCTCCAATCTTCTCAAAACTCTGGATTATGATAGAGGGCCACAAGACTTTGACCTGAGTGCAAAAATTGAGGCTCTAGACCAGGGGTTCCCAAACTTTTCAGACCGCGACCCCCAATATTAGACTGCTGACGACCCACGACCCAACCCCCCCCCCCCCCCCCCCCCCACGGACAGCTTGTGAGGATTTGCGATTTGGTTACATAGCTACTGACAGAGCTAAAAAAAAAAAAGGAACACAATCTCTAAGCCAGGCAGGCTATTTTATTGACAAATTATGGACAAAAACAAATACATCCATAACTGTCTGAAATTACAGACAGAATACGAACAAGCTGCCTAAATAACACGCATTCAACAATAACTTTGTATTCAGAAAAAAAAAAAAAAGCCTAATGTGATGGATGGGCGCTGTGCACGGAGAAAAGCAGGTCCACTGACTATAGGTTCAATTATGGACAAAAACAAATATATCCATAACTGAAATGCTTACAGACAGAATACGAACAAGCTTCATATATATAACACGCATAGCAATAACTTTGTATTCAGAAAAAAGCCTAATGTGATGGATGGGCGCTATGCGCGGAGCAAAGCAGGTCCACTCTAGGTTCAATTTTGGAGATCGCCACCCGTAGATCATCTTCCACGTTAAGCCGTGACCTGTGTTTATTCTTAATGTAAGTCAGCGTGGAGAATGACTTTTCGCATAAATACGTTGAGCCAAATTGCATGAGTACATCCAACGCGGCTTTCGACAACTGTGGATATTCCAGCGCGACAGAAACCCAGAACTCGTCCAGCGTCTTGCTGTCAAATGCCGTCCTCAGGGTTCGATCGGTTGAAAGTTCTATCAGCGCATCTTCCATATCAGACGCCAGATGATTTGCTGTGGTTACATTAAATGGTGACCTTATCCAGTCATATTGGTCGGGAGCGTCTCCTTCAGGGAAATACTTATGAAAGTGATCCAAAAGGGACTGAAGGTGAGCCATAATAGACACCTTGATGCTGTTAACACTGAGTGCATTTTCCTCCGTGAATTCTTCCAGCTCAGAAAACATGTCTATGCATCCCATTTCCACTCTCTCTTTCCAACGCAACAGCTTTCTCGTAAATGCCTGCACTTTATCATTAAGGTACAAGATGTTTGTGTTTTCACCTTGCAGGGACACATTTAGTCCGTTGAGTTTTTCAAAAATACATGACAAATATGCCAGTCTTGTCACCCAGTCAGCATCAGACAGATGCTCAGCAAGTGGAGATCTTTGGTCTGTGAGGAAAATGCGCACCTCATCCCGCAGCTCGAACAGGCGTCTCAGCACATTTCCTCGCGACAGCCACCTGACTTCTGTGTGTAGGAGCAGGCCTTTGTGCTCTGATCCCATTTCACTACAGAGAGTGGAAAACAGTCGTGTGTTGAGTGGACGTGATTTTATGTAATTAACAATCTTCACAGCAGTGTCAAGAACATGTTTAAACTCCGCATTCAGGGTTTTGCATGCGAGGGCTTCTCTATGTATGATGCAGTGCGTGAAGTTGATGTGAGGTGCAACTTGGAGGACTCGTGCCTTTAGTCCTTTATTTTTTCCCAGCATTGCCCCAGCTCCGTCTGTGCACACTGATATGCACTCGCCCCAAGATAGGCCTTCATCTTTAAGTTTGCTGTCCAGCTTATTGAAAATGTCCTCGCCTGTGCATGTTCCCTCCAGTTGCGTACAAAATAACATTTCCTCATTTAGTTTCCCCTCAAAAATATATCTGACAAATACAAGGAGTTGAGCGGTGCTTGACACGTCTGTGGATTCATCCAGTTGTAAGGCGTACCTCCCACTCTTCTTCACTCTTTCAATCAGTTGACACTTGATATCCTGAGCCATGTCTGTAATGCGGCGGGATACAGTCCCATCAGAGAGCGGCACTTGTTCCAGCTCAGCGGCCAGTTTATCTCCATGCATGACGCGACTCATAACTATTGCTGCTGGTTTGATTAAAGTTTCTCCGATGGTGTGTGGCTTTTTGTTCTGTGCAATTAAATATGCAACTTCATATGAAGCCTTCTGAGCTTTAGCGGGGATAGCTGTTTGTTTAGAAATGACTTTTTTTTGTCCCTGTAACTGTTTCTCCTTTCTGCGGAAAAAGTCAGTGGGTTTATCTGTGAGGCTGGGGTGTTTGGTGTTCAGGTGTCTTTGCATTTTCACGGGCTTCAGACTCTCATGTGCGAGGACTTCGGAGCACACAACGCATTGAGGGTGTTGTACCTGATTTATAACAATGCACGTGAAACCATAGTTTATGTATTCCTCTCTGTATTTTCTGGCTTTCGAGGAGGGATGGTCCTTTTGCGGGGCACGGGTTTGGCGGGCTGCCCTTCCAGAAGTGGAGGGTTGTCCTGGCGGCTCATCCTCTTCTCTGCCCTCTGTATTTTCTGCTGATCCCACTCTCTCATCAGCAGCAGGCATCTCTGCTCCCTTCTCGTTCTCTTTTGATGATAATAACCACCGTTTCATTTTTTTATCAAGTTTAGATCTCAAAATAGACCGATCGCTGTTTAGCAAAACACCAAATGATGTGCATCTAGCTAGCTAGCCAGCGCATGTTGTTGTGCTGTAAATTGTGATTGACACGTCACACATAATCAGAGCAAACAAAGTTTTATTTCCAGTTTATTTAAATAATCCTAAATTTATACTCGCATCATTACAACCTTTTTTAACACACACACACACACACACATATATATATATAAAAATTACGTTTCTGTAAATCATCTCGCGACCCCCCGCTCCCCACTCCGCGACCCCCCGAGGGGTCGCGACCCCCACTTTGGGAACTACTGCTCTAGACCCTCCCAGAGCTGAGATATCGAAAATCAAAATTTCGACCCGAAAAAAAAAACGACAGTGTTACCCCTTTCGTTTTTTTTCATTTTTGGGCGAAAAATGAAGTTTCTCCAATCTTCTCAAAACTCTGGATTATGATAGAGGGCCACAAGACTTTGACCTGAGTGCAAAAATGGAGGCTCTAGACCCTTCCAGAGCTGAGATATCGAAATTCAAAATTTCGACCCGAAAAAAAAACGACAGTGTTACCCCTTTCGTTTTTTTTCATTTTTGGGCGAAAAATGAAGTTTCTCCAATCTTCTCAAAACTCTGGATTATGATAGAGGGCCACGAGACTTTGACCTGAGTGCAAAAATGGAGGCTCTAGACCCTTCCAGAGCTGAGATATCGAAATTCAAAATTTCGACCCGAAAAAAAAACGACAGTGTTACCCCTTTCGTTTTTTTTCATTTTTGGGCGAAAAATGAAGTTTCTCCAATCTTCTCAAAACTCTGGATTATGATAGAGGGCCACGAGACTTTGACCTGAGTGCAAAAATGGAGGCTCTAGACCCTTCCAGAGCTGAGATATCGAAATTCAAAATTTCGACCCGAAAAAAAAACGACAGTGTTACCCCTTTCGTTTTTTTTCATTTTTGGGCGAAAAATTAAGTTTCTCCAATCTTCCCAAAACTCTGGATTATGATAGAAGGCCACAAGACTTTGACCTGAGTGCAAAAATGGAGGCTCTAGACCCTCCCAGAGCTGAGATATCGAAAATCAAAATTTCGACCCGAAAAAAAAACGACAGTGTTACCCCTTTCGTTTTTTTTCATTTTTGGGCGAAAAATGAAGTTTCTCCAATCTTCTCAAAACTCTGGATTATGATAGAGGGCCACGAGACTTTGACCTGAGTGCAAAAATGGAGGCTCTAGACCCTCCCAGAGCTGAGATATCGAAAATCAAAATTTCGACCCGAAAAAAAAACGACAGTGTTACCCCTTTCGTTTTTTTTTCATTTTTGGGCGAAAAATGAAGTTTCTCCAATCTTCTCAAAACTCTGGATTATGATAGAGGGCCACGAGACTTTGACCTGAGTGCAAAAATGGAGGCTCTAGACCCTTCCAGAGCTGAGATATCGAAATTCAAAATTTCGACCCGAAAAAAAAACGACAGTGTTACCCCTTTCGTTTTTTTTCATTTTTGGGCGAAAAATGAAGTTTCTCCAATCTTCTCAAAACTCTGGATTATGATAGAGGGCCACGAGACTTTGACCTGAGTGCAAAAATGGAGGCTCTAGACCCTTCCAGAGCTGAGATATCGAAATTCAAAATTTCGACCCGAAAAAAAAACGACAGTGTTACCCCTTTCGTTTTTTTTTTCATTTTTGGGCGAAAAATGAAGTTTCTCCAATCTTCTCAAAACTCTGGATTATGATAGAGGGCCACAAGACTTTGACCTGAGTGCAAAAATGGAGGCTCTAGACCCTCCCAGAGCTGAGATATCGAAAATCAAAATTTCGACCCGAAAAAAAAAACGACAGTGTTACCCCTTTCGTTTTTTTTCATTTTTGGGCGAAAAATGAAGTTTCTCCAATCTTCTCAAAACTCTGGATTCTGATAGAGGGGCGCAAGACTTTGACCTGAGTGCAAAAATGGAGGCTCTAGACCCTTCCAGAGCTGAGATATCGAAAATCAAAATTTCGACCCGAAAAAAAAAACGACAGTGTTACCCCTTTCGTTTTTTTTCATTTTTGGGCGAAAAATTAAGTTTCTCCAATCTTCTCAAAACTCTGGATTCTGATAGAGGGGCGCAAGACTTTGACCTGAGTGCAAAAATGGAGGCTCTAGACCTTTCCAGAGCTGAGATATCGAAATTCAAAATTTCGACCCGAAAAAAAAAACGACAGTGTTACCCCTTTCGTTTTTTTTTCATTTTTGGGCGAAAAATTAAGTTTCTCCAATCTTCTCAAAACTCTGGATTCTGATAGAGGGGCGCAAGACTTTGACCTGAGTGCAAAAATGGAGGCTCTAGACCCTTCCAGAGCTGAGATATCGAAATTCAAAATTTCGACCCGAAAAAAAAACGACAGTGTTACCCCTTTCGTTTTTTTTATTTTTGGGCGAAAAATGAAGTTTCTCCAATCTTCTCAAAACTCTGGATTCTGATAGAGGGGCGCAAGACTTTGACCTGAGTGCAAAAATGGAGGCTCTAGACCCTTCCAGAGCTGAGATATCGAAAATCAAAATTTCGACCCGAAAAAAAAACGACAGTGTTACCCCTTTCGTTTTTTTTCATTTTTGGGCGAAAAATTAAGTTTCTCCAATCTTCTCAAAACTCTGGATTATGATAGAGGGCCACGAGACTTTGACCTGAGTGCAAAAATGGAGGCTCTAGACCCTTCCAGAGCTGAGATATCGAAATTCAAAATTTCGACCAGAAAAAAAACGACAGTGTTACCCCTTTCGTTTTTTTTCATTTTTGGGCGAAAAATTAAGTTTCTCCAATCTTCTCAAAACTCTGGATTATGATAGAGGGCCACGAGACTTTGACCTGAGTGCAAAAATGGACGCTCTAGACCCTTCCAGAGCTGAGATATCGAAATTCAAAATTTCGACCAGAAAAAAAAACGACAGTGTTACCCCTTTCGTTTTTTTTCATTTTTGGGCGAAAAATGAAGTTTCTCCAATCTTCTCAAAACTCTGGATTATGATAGAGGGCCACGAGACTTTGACCTGAGTGCAAAAATGGAGGCTCTAGACCCTCCCAGAGCTGAGATATCGAAATTCAAAATTTCGACCCGAAAAAAAAACGACAGTGTTATCCCTTTCGTTTTTTTTTCATTTTTGGGCGAAAAATGAAGTTTCTCCAATCTTCTCAAAACTCTGGATTCTGATAGAGGGGCGCAAGACTTTGACCTGAGTGCAAAAATGGAGGCACTAGACCCTTCCAGAGCTGAGATATCGAAATTCAAAATTTCGACCCAAAAAAAAAAACGACAGTGTTACCCCTTTCGTTTTTTTTCATTTTTGGGCAAAAATGAAGTTTCTCCAATCTTCTCAAAACTCTGGATTATGATAGAGGGCCACGAGACTTTGACCTGAGTGCAAAAATGGAGGCTCTAGACCCTTCCAGAGCTGAGATATCGAAATTCAAAATTTCTACCCGAAAAAAAAAACGACAGTGTTACCCCTTTCGTTTTTTTTTTTCATTTTTGGGCGAAAAATGAAGTTTCTCCAATCTTCTCAAAACTCTGGATTATGATAGAGGGCCACGAGACTTTGACCTGAGTGCAAAAATGGAGGCTCTAGACCCTTCCAGAGCTAAGATATCGAAATTCAAAATTTCGACCCAAAAAAAAAACGACAGTGTTACCCCTTTCGTTTTTTTTTCATTTTTGGGCAAAAATGAAGTTTCTCCAATCTTCTCAAAACTCTGGATTATGATAGAGGGCCACGAGACTTTGACCTGAGTGCAAAAATGGAGGCTCTAGACCCTTCAAGAGCTGAGATATCGAAAATCAAAATTTCGACCCAAAAAAAAAACGACAGTGTTACCCCTTTCGTTTTTTTTCATTTTTGTGCGAAAAATGAAGTTTCTCCAATCTTCTCAAAACTCTGGATTATGATAGAGGGCCACGAGACTTTGACCTGAGTGCAAAAATGGAGGCTCTAGACCCTTCCAGAGCTGAGATATCGAAATTCAAAATTTCGACCCGAAAAAAAAACGACAGTGTTACCCCTTTCGTTTTTTTTTTCATTTTTGGGCGAAAAATGAAGTTTCTCCAATCTTCTCAAAACTCTGGATTATGATAGAGGGCCACAAGACTTTGACCTGAGTGCAAAAATGGAGGCTCTAGACCCTCCCAGAGCTGAGATATCGAAAATCAAAATTTCGACCCGAAAAAAAAACGACAGTGTTACCCCTTTCGTTTTTTTTCATTTTTGGGCGAAAAATGAAGTTTCTCCAATCTTCTCAAAACTCTGGATTCTGATAGAGGGGCGCAAGACTTTGACCTGAGTGCAAAAATGGAGGCTCTAGACCCTTCCAGAGCTGAGATATCGAAAATCAAAATTTCGACCCGAAAAAAAAAACGACAGTGTTACCCCTTTCGTTTTTTTTTTCATTTTTGGGCGAAAAATTAAGTTTCTCCAATCTTCTCAAAACTCTGGATTCTGATAGAGGGGCGCAAGACTTTGACCTGAGTGCAAAAATGGAGGCTCTAGACCCTTCCAGAGCTGAGATATCGAAATTCAAAATTTCTACCCGAAAAAAAAACGACAGTGTTACCCCTTTCGTTTTTTTTTTTTCATTTTTGGGCGAAAAATGAAGTTTCTCCAATCTTCTCAAAACTCTGGATTATGATAGAGGGCCACGAGACTTTGACCTGAGTGCAAAAATGGAGGCTCTAGACCTTTCCAGAGCTAAGATATCGAAATTCAAAATTTCGACCCAAAAAAAAAACGACAGTGTTACCCCTTTCGTTTTTTTTTCATTTTTGGGCAAAAATGAAGTTTCTCCAATCTTCTCAAAACTCTGGATTATTATAGAGGGCCACGAGACTTTGACCTGAGTGCAAAAATGGAGGCTCTAGACCTTTCCAGAGCTGAGATATCGAAATTCAAAATTTCGACCCGAAAAAAAAAACGACAGTGTTACCCCTTTCGTTTTTTTTCATTTTTGGGCGAAAAATTAAGTTTCTCCAATCTTCTCAAAACTCTGGATTATGATAGAGGGCCACAAGACTTTGACCTGAGTGCAAAAATGGAGGCTCTAGACCCTTCCAGAGCTGAGATATCGAAAATCAAAATTTCGACCCAAAAAAAAAACGACAGTGTTACCCCTTTCGTTTTTTTTTCATTTTTGTGCGAAAAATGAAGTTTCTCCAATCTTCTCAAAACTCTGGATTATGATAGAGGGCCACGAGACTTTGACCTGAGTGCAAAAATGGAGGCTCTAGACCCTTCCAGAGCTGAGATATCGAAATTCAAAATTTCGACCCGAAAAAAAAACGACAGTGTTACCCCTTTCGTTTTTTTTTTCATTTTTGGGCGAAAAATGAAGTTTCTCCAATCTTCTCAAAACTCTGGATTATGATAGAGGGCCACAAGACTTTGACCTGAGTGCAAAAATGGAGGCTCTAGACCCTCCCAGAGCTGAGATATCGAAAATCAAAATTTCGACCCGAAAAAAAAACGACAGTGTTACCCCTTTCGTTTTTTTTCATTTTTGGGCGAAAAATGAAGTTTCTCCAATCTTCTCAAAACTCTGGATTCTGATAGAGGGGCGCAAGACTTTGACCTGAGTGCAAAAATGGAGGCTCTAGACCCTTCCAGAGCTGAGATATCGAAAATCAAAATTTCGACCCGAAAAAAAAAACGACAGTGTTACCCCTTTCGTTTTTTTTCATTTTTGGGCGAAAAATTAAGTTTCTCCAATCTTCTCAAAACTCTGGATTCTGATAGAGGGGCGCAAGACTTTGACCTGAGTGCAAAAATGGAGGCTCTAGACCCTTCCAGAGCTGAGATATCGAAATTCAAAATTTCGACCCGAAAAAAAAACGACAGTGTTACCCCTTTCGTTTTTTTTCATTTTTGGGCAAAAATGAAGTTTCTCCAATCTTCTCAAAACTCTGGATTATGATAGAGGGCCACAAGACTTTGACCTGAGTGCAAAAATGGAGGCTCTAGACCCTTCCAGAGCTGAGATATCAAAATTCAAAATTTCGACCCGAAAAAAAAACGACAGTGTTACCCCTTTCGTTTTTTTTTTTTCATTTTTGGGCGAAAAATTAAGTTTCTCCAATCCTCTCAAAACTCTGGATTATGATAGAGGGCCACGAGACTTTGACCTGAGTGCAAAAATGGAGGCTCTAGACCCTTCCAGAGCTGAGATATCGAAATTCAAAATTTCGACCCGAAAAAAAAACGACAGTGTTACCCCTTTCGTTTTTTTTTTCATTTTTGGGCGAAAAATGAAGTTTCTCCAATCTTCTCAAAACTCTGGATTATGATAGAGGGCCACGAGACTTTGACCTGAGTGCAAAAATGGAGGCTCTAGACCTTTCCAGAGCTGAGATATCGAAATTCAAAATTTTGACCCGAAAAAAAAACGACAGTGTTACCCCTTTCGTTTTTTTTCATTTTTGGGCGAAAAATTAAGTTTCTCCAATCTTCTCAAAACTCTGGATTATGATAGAGGGCCACAAGACTTTGACCTGAGTGCAAAAATGGAGGCTCTAGACCCTTCCAGAGCTGAGATATCGAAAATCAAAATTTCGACCCAAAAAAAAAACGACAGTGTTACCCCTTTCGTTTTTTTTCATTTTTGGGCGAAAAATGAAGTTTCTCCAATCTTCTCAAAACTCTGGATTATGATAGAGGGCCACGAGACTTTGACCTGAGTGCAAAAATGGAGGCTCTAGACCCTTCCAGAGCTGAGATATCGAAATTCAAAATTTCGACCCGAAAAAAAAAACGACAGTGTTACCCCTTTCGTTTTTTTTAATTTTTGGGCGAAAAATGAAGTTTCTCCAATCTTCCCAAAACTCTGGATTATGATAGAGGGCCACGAGACTTTGACCTGAGTGCAAAAATGGAGGCTCTAGACCCTTCCAGAGCGGAGATATCGAAAATCAAAATTTCGACCCGAAAAAAAAACGACAGTGTTACCCCTTTCGTTTTTTTTCATTTTTGGGCGAAAAATGAAGTTTCTCCAATCTTCTCAAAACTCTGGATTATGATAGAGGGCCACGAGACTTTGACCTGAGTGCAAAAATGGAGGCTCTAGACCCTTCCAGAGCTGAGATATCGAAATTCAAAATTTCGACCAGAAAAAAAACGACAGTGTTACCCCTTTCGTTTTTTTTCATTTTTGGGCGAAAAATTAAGTTTCTCCAATCTTCTCAAAACTCTGGATTATGATAGAGGGCCACGAGACTTTGACCTGAGTGCAAAAATGGACGCTCTAGACCCTTCCAGAGCTGAGATATCGAAATTCAAAATTTCGACCAGAAAAAAAAACGACAGTGTTACCCCTTTCGTTTTTTTTCATTTTTGGGCGAAAAATGAAGTTTCTCCAATCTTCTCAAAACTCTGGATTATGATAGAGGGCCACGAGACTTTGACCTGAGTGCAAAAATGGAGGCTCTAGACCCTCCCAGAGCTGAGATATAGAAAATCAAAATTTCGACCCGAAAAAAAAACGACAGTGTTATCCCTTTCGTTTTTTTTTTCATTTTTGGGCGAAAAATGAAGTTTCTCCAATCTTCTCAAAACTCTGGATTCTGATAGAGGGGCGCAAGACTTTGACCTGAGTGCAAAAATGGAGGCACTAGACCCTTCCAGAGCTGAGATATCGAAATTCAAAATTTCGACCCAAAAAAAAAAACGACAGTGTTACCCCTTTCGTTTTTTTTCATTTTTGGGCAAAAATGAAGTTTCTCCAATCTTCTCAAAACTCTGGATTATGATAGAGGGCCACGAGACTTTGACCTGAGTGCAAAAATGGAGGCTCTAGACCCTTCCAGAGCTGAGATATCGAAATTCAAAATTTCGACCCAAAAAAAAAACGACAGTGTTACCCCTTTCGTTTTTTTTTTCATTTTTGGGCGAAAAATGAAGTTTCTCCAATCTTCTCAAAACTCTGGATTATGATAGAGGGCCACGAGACTTTGACCTGAGTGCAAAAATGGAGGCTCTAGACCCTTCCAGAGCTAAGATATCGAAATTCAAAATTTCGACCCAAAAAAAAACGACAGTGTTACCCCTTTCGTTTTTTTTCATTTTTGGGCAAAAATGAAGTTTCTCCAATCTTCTCAAAACTCTGGATTATGATAGAGGGCCACGAGACTTTGACCTGAGTGCAAAAATGGAGGCTCTAGACCCTTCCAGAGCTGAGATATCGAAATTCAAAATTTCGACCCGAAAAAAAAACGACAGTGTTACCCCTTTCGTTTTTTTTTCATTTTTGGGCGAAAAATGAAGTTTTTCCAATCTTCTCAAAACTCTGGATTATGATAGAGGGCCACGAGACTTTGACCTGAGTGCAAAAATGGAGGCTCTAGACCCTTCCAGAGCTGAGATATCGAAATTCAAAATTTCGACCCGAAAAAAAAACGACAGTGTTACCCCTTTCGTTTTTTTTTCATTTTTGGGCGAAAAATGAAGTTTCTCCAATCTTCTCAAAACTCTGGATTATGATAGAGGGCCACGAGACTTTGACCTGAGTGCAAAAATGGAGGCTCTAGACCCTCCCAGAGCTGAGATATCGAAAATCAAAATTTCGACCCGAAAAAAAAACGACAGTGTTACCCCTTTCGTTTTTTTTTCATTTTTGGGCGAAAAATGAAGTTTCTCCAATCTTCTCAAAACTCTGGATTATGATAGAGGGCCACGAGACTTTGACCTGAGTGCAAAAATGGAGGCTCTAGACCCTTCCAGAGCTGAGATATCGAAATTCAAAATTTCGACCCGAAAAAAAAACGACAGTGTTACCCCTTTCGTTTTTTTTCATTTTTGGGCGAAAAATGAAGTTTCTCCAATCTTCTCAAAACTCTGGATTATGATAGAGGGCCACGAGACTTTGACCTGAGTGCAAAAATGGAGGCTCTAGACCCTTCCAGAGCTGAGATATCGAAATTCAAAATTTCGACCCGAAAAAAAAACGACAGTGTTACCCCTTTCGTTTTTTTTTTCATTTTTGGGCGAAAAATGAAGTTTCTCCAATCTTCTCAAAACTCTGGATTATGATAGAGGGCCACAAGACTTTGACCTGAGTGCAAAAATGGAGGCTCTAGACCCTCCCAGAGCTGAGATATCGAAAATCAAAATTTCGACCCGAAAAAAAAAACGACAGTGTTACCCCTTTCGTTTTTTTTCATTTTTGGGCGAAAAATGAAGTTTCTCCAATCTTCTCAAAACTCTGGATTCTGATAGAGGGGCGCAAGACTTTGACCTGAGTGCAAAAATGGAGGCTCTAGACCCTTCCAGAGCTGAGATATC
The DNA here is from genome assembly GCF_988280905.1 of Pimephales promelas. NCBI lineage: Eukaryota > Metazoa > Chordata > Actinopteri > Cypriniformes > Leuciscidae > Pimephales > Pimephales promelas. The sequence goes on along the minus strand of NC_142775.1, from coordinate 35,501,047 downwards.
GAAAATCAAAATTTCGACCCGAAAAAAAAAACGACAGTGTTACCCCTTTCGTTTTTTTTCATTTTTGGGCGAAAAATTAAGTTTCTCCAATCTTCTCAAAACTCTGGATTCTGATAGAGGGGCGCAAGACTTTGACCTGAGTGCAAAAATGGAGGCTCTAGACCTTTCCAGAGCTGAGATATCGAAATTCAAAATTTCGACCCGAAAAAAAAAACGACAGTGTTACCCCTTTCGTTTTTTTTTCATTTTTGGGCGAAAAATTAAGTTTCTCCAATCTTCTCAAAACTCTGGATTCTGATAGAGGGGCGCAAGACTTTGACCTGAGTGCAAAAATGGAGGCTCTAGACCCTTCCAGAGCTGAGATATCGAAATTCAAAATTTCGACCCGAAAAAAAAACGACAGTGTTACCCCTTTCGTTTTTTTTATTTTTGGGCGAAAAATGAAGTTTCTCCAATCTTCTCAAAACTCTGGATTCTGATAGAGGGGCGCAAGACTTTGACCTGAGTGCAAAAATGGAGGCTCTAGACCCTTCCAGAGCTGAGATATCGAAAATCAAAATTTCGACCCGAAAAAAAAACGACAGTGTTACCCCTTTCGTTTTTTTTCATTTTTGGGCGAAAAATTAAGTTTCTCCAATCTTCTCAAAACTCTGGATTATGATAGAGGGCCACGAGACTTTGACCTGAGTGCAAAAATGGAGGCTCTAGACCCTTCCAGAGCTGAGATATCGAAATTCAAAATTTCGACCAGAAAAAAAACGACAGTGTTACCCCTTTCGTTTTTTTTCATTTTTGGGCGAAAAATTAAGTTTCTCCAATCTTCTCAAAACTCTGGATTATGATAGAGGGCCACGAGACTTTGACCTGAGTGCAAAAATGGACGCTCTAGACCCTTCCAGAGCTGAGATATCGAAATTCAAAATTTCGACCAGAAAAAAAAACGACAGTGTTACCCCTTTCGTTTTTTTTCATTTTTGGGCGAAAAATGAAGTTTCTCCAATCTTCTCAAAACTCTGGATTATGATAGAGGGCCACGAGACTTTGACCTGAGTGCAAAAATGGAGGCTCTAGACCCTCCCAGAGCTGAGATATCGAAATTCAAAATTTCGACCCGAAAAAAAAACGACAGTGTTATCCCTTTCGTTTTTTTTTCATTTTTGGGCGAAAAATGAAGTTTCTCCAATCTTCTCAAAACTCTGGATTCTGATAGAGGGGCGCAAGACTTTGACCTGAGTGCAAAAATGGAGGCACTAGACCCTTCCAGAGCTGAGATATCGAAATTCAAAATTTCGACCCAAAAAAAAAAACGACAGTGTTACCCCTTTCGTTTTTTTTCATTTTTGGGCAAAAATGAAGTTTCTCCAATCTTCTCAAAACTCTGGATTATGATAGAGGGCCACGAGACTTTGACCTGAGTGCAAAAATGGAGGCTCTAGACCCTTCCAGAGCTGAGATATCGAAATTCAAAATTTCTACCCGAAAAAAAAAACGACAGTGTTACCCCTTTCGTTTTTTTTTTTCATTTTTGGGCGAAAAATGAAGTTTCTCCAATCTTCTCAAAACTCTGGATTATGATAGAGGGCCACGAGACTTTGACCTGAGTGCAAAAATGGAGGCTCTAGACCCTTCCAGAGCTAAGATATCGAAATTCAAAATTTCGACCCAAAAAAAAAACGACAGTGTTACCCCTTTCGTTTTTTTTTCATTTTTGGGCAAAAATGAAGTTTCTCCAATCTTCTCAAAACTCTGGATTATGATAGAGGGCCACGAGACTTTGACCTGAGTGCAAAAATGGAGGCTCTAGACCCTTCAAGAGCTGAGATATCGAAAATCAAAATTTCGACCCAAAAAAAAAACGACAGTGTTACCCCTTTCGTTTTTTTTCATTTTTGTGCGAAAAATGAAGTTTCTCCAATCTTCTCAAAACTCTGGATTATGATAGAGGGCCACGAGACTTTGACCTGAGTGCAAAAATGGAGGCTCTAGACCCTTCCAGAGCTGAGATATCGAAATTCAAAATTTCGACCCGAAAAAAAAACGACAGTGTTACCCCTTTCGTTTTTTTTTTCATTTTTGGGCGAAAAATGAAGTTTCTCCAATCTTCTCAAAACTCTGGATTATGATAGAGGGCCACAAGACTTTGACCTGAGTGCAAAAATGGAGGCTCTAGACCCTCCCAGAGCTGAGATATCGAAAATCAAAATTTCGACCCGAAAAAAAAACGACAGTGTTACCCCTTTCGTTTTTTTTCATTTTTGGGCGAAAAATGAAGTTTCTCCAATCTTCTCAAAACTCTGGATTCTGATAGAGGGGCGCAAGACTTTGACCTGAGTGCAAAAATGGAGGCTCTAGACCCTTCCAGAGCTGAGATATCGAAAATCAAAATTTCGACCCGAAAAAAAAAACGACAGTGTTACCCCTTTCGTTTTTTTTTTCATTTTTGGGCGAAAAATTAAGTTTCTCCAATCTTCTCAAAACTCTGGATTCTGATAGAGGGGCGCAAGACTTTGACCTGAGTGCAAAAATGGAGGCTCTAGACCCTTCCAGAGCTGAGATATCGAAATTCAAAATTTCTACCCGAAAAAAAAACGACAGTGTTACCCCTTTCGTTTTTTTTTTTTCATTTTTGGGCGAAAAATGAAGTTTCTCCAATCTTCTCAAAACTCTGGATTATGATAGAGGGCCACGAGACTTTGACCTGAGTGCAAAAATGGAGGCTCTAGACCTTTCCAGAGCTAAGATATCGAAATTCAAAATTTCGACCCAAAAAAAAAACGACAGTGTTACCCCTTTCGTTTTTTTTTCATTTTTGGGCAAAAATGAAGTTTCTCCAATCTTCTCAAAACTCTGGATTATTATAGAGGGCCACGAGACTTTGACCTGAGTGCAAAAATGGAGGCTCTAGACCTTTCCAGAGCTGAGATATCGAAATTCAAAATTTCGACCCGAAAAAAAAAACGACAGTGTTACCCCTTTCGTTTTTTTTCATTTTTGGGCGAAAAATTAAGTTTCTCCAATCTTCTCAAAACTCTGGATTATGATAGAGGGCCACAAGACTTTGACCTGAGTGCAAAAATGGAGGCTCTAGACCCTTCCAGAGCTGAGATATCGAAAATCAAAATTTCGACCCAAAAAAAAAACGACAGTGTTACCCCTTTCGTTTTTTTTCATTTTTGTGCGAAAAATGAAGTTTCTCCAATCTTCTCAAAACTCTGGATTATGATAGAGGGCCACGAGACTTTGACCTGAGTGCAAAAATGGAGGCTCTAGACCCTTCCAGAGCTGAGATATCGAAATTCAAAATTTCGACCCGAAAAAAAAACGACAGTGTTACCCCTTTCGTTTTTTTTTTCATTTTTGGGCGAAAAATGAAGTTTCTCCAATCTTCTCAAAACTCTGGATTATGATAGAGGGCCACAAGACTTTGACCTGAGTGCAAAAATGGAGGCTCTAGACCCTCCCAGAGCTGAGATATCGAAAATCAAAATTTCGACCCGAAAAAAAAACGACAGTGTTACCCCTTTCGTTTTTTTTCATTTTTGGGCGAAAAATGAAGTTTCTCCAATCTTCTCAAAACTCTGGATTCTGATAGAGGGGCGCAAGACTTTGACCTGAGTGCAAAAATGGAGGCTCTAGACCCTTCCAGAGCTGAGATATCGAAAATCAAAATTTCGACCCGAAAAAAAAAACGACAGTGTTACCCCTTTCGTTTTTTTTCATTTTTGGGCGAAAAATTAAGTTTCTCCAATCTTCTCAAAACTCTGGATTCTGATAGAGGGGCGCAAGACTTTGACCTGAGTGCAAAAATGGAGGCTCTAGACCCTTCCAGAGCTGAGATATCGAAATTCAAAATTTCGACCCGAAAAAAAAACGACAGTGTTACCCCTTTCGTTTTTTTTCATTTTTGGGCAAAAATGAAGTTTCTCCAATCTTCTCAAAACTCTGGATTATGATAGAGGGCCACAAGACTTTGACCTGAGTGCAAAAATGGAGGCTCTAGACCCTTCCAGAGCTGAGATATCAAAATTCAAAATTTCGACCCGAAAAAAAAACGACAGTGTTACCCCTTTCGTTTTTTTTTTTTCATTTTTGGGCGAAAAATTAAGTTTCTCCAATCCTCTCAAAACTCTGGATTATGATAGAGGGCCACGAGACTTTGACCTGAGTGCAAAAATGGAGGCTCTAGACCCTTCCAGAGCTGAGATATCGAAATTCAAAATTTCGACCCGAAAAAAAAACGACAGTGTTACCCCTTTCGTTTTTTTTTTCATTTTTGGGCGAAAAATGAAGTTTCTCCAATCTTCTCAAAACTCTGGATTATGATAGAGGGCCACGAGACTTTGACCTGAGTGCAAAAATGGAGGCTCTAGACCTTTCCAGAGCTGAGATATCGAAATTCAAAATTTTGACCCGAAAAAAAAACGACAGTGTTACCCCTTTCGTTTTTTTTCATTTTTGGGCGAAAAATTAAGTTTCTCCAATCTTCTCAAAACTCTGGATTATGATAGAGGGCCACAAGACTTTGACCTGAGTGCAAAAATGGAGGCTCTAGACCCTTCCAGAGCTGAGATATCGAAAATCAAAATTTCGACCCAAAAAAAAAACGACAGTGTTACCCCTTTCGTTTTTTTTCATTTTTGGGCGAAAAATGAAGTTTCTCCAATCTTCTCAAAACTCTGGATTATGATAGAGGGCCACGAGACTTTGACCTGAGTGCAAAAATGGAGGCTCTAGACCCTTCCAGAGCTGAGATATCGAAATTCAAAATTTCGACCCGAAAAAAAAAACGACAGTGTTACCCCTTTCGTTTTTTTTAATTTTTGGGCGAAAAATGAAGTTTCTCCAATCTTCCCAAAACTCTGGATTATGATAGAGGGCCACGAGACTTTGACCTGAGTGCAAAAATGGAGGCTCTAGACCCTTCCAGAGCGGAGATATCGAAAATCAAAATTTCGACCCGAAAAAAAAACGACAGTGTTACCCCTTTCGTTTTTTTTCATTTTTGGGCGAAAAATGAAGTTTCTCCAATCTTCTCAAAACTCTGGATTATGATAGAGGGCCACGAGACTTTGACCTGAGTGCAAAAATGGAGGCTCTAGACCCTTCCAGAGCTGAGATATCGAAATTCAAAATTTCGACCAGAAAAAAAACGACAGTGTTACCCCTTTCGTTTTTTTTCATTTTTGGGCGAAAAATTAAGTTTCTCCAATCTTCTCAAAACTCTGGATTATGATAGAGGGCCACGAGACTTTGACCTGAGTGCAAAAATGGACGCTCTAGACCCTTCCAGAGCTGAGATATCGAAATTCAAAATTTCGACCAGAAAAAAAAACGACAGTGTTACCCCTTTCGTTTTTTTTCATTTTTGGGCGAAAAATGAAGTTTCTCCAATCTTCTCAAAACTCTGGATTATGATAGAGGGCCACGAGACTTTGACCTGAGTGCAAAAATGGAGGCTCTAGACCCTCCCAGAGCTGAGATATAGAAAATCAAAATTTCGACCCGAAAAAAAAACGACAGTGTTATCCCTTTCGTTTTTTTTTTCATTTTTGGGCGAAAAATGAAGTTTCTCCAATCTTCTCAAAACTCTGGATTCTGATAGAGGGGCGCAAGACTTTGACCTGAGTGCAAAAATGGAGGCACTAGACCCTTCCAGAGCTGAGATATCGAAATTCAAAATTTCGACCCAAAAAAAAAAACGACAGTGTTACCCCTTTCGTTTTTTTTCATTTTTGGGCAAAAATGAAGTTTCTCCAATCTTCTCAAAACTCTGGATTATGATAGAGGGCCACGAGACTTTGACCTGAGTGCAAAAATGGAGGCTCTAGACCCTTCCAGAGCTGAGATATCGAAATTCAAAATTTCGACCCAAAAAAAAAACGACAGTGTTACCCCTTTCGTTTTTTTTTTCATTTTTGGGCGAAAAATGAAGTTTCTCCAATCTTCTCAAAACTCTGGATTATGATAGAGGGCCACGAGACTTTGACCTGAGTGCAAAAATGGAGGCTCTAGACCCTTCCAGAGCTAAGATATCGAAATTCAAAATTTCGACCCAAAAAAAAACGACAGTGTTACCCCTTTCGTTTTTTTTCATTTTTGGGCAAAAATGAAGTTTCTCCAATCTTCTCAAAACTCTGGATTATGATAGAGGGCCACGAGACTTTGACCTGAGTGCAAAAATGGAGGCTCTAGACCCTTCCAGAGCTGAGATATCGAAATTCAAAATTTCGACCCGAAAAAAAAACGACAGTGTTACCCCTTTCGTTTTTTTTTCATTTTTGGGCGAAAAATGAAGTTTTTCCAATCTTCTCAAAACTCTGGATTATGATAGAGGGCCACGAGACTTTGACCTGAGTGCAAAAATGGAGGCTCTAGACCCTTCCAGAGCTGAGATATCGAAATTCAAAATTTCGACCCGAAAAAAAAACGACAGTGTTACCCCTTTCGTTTTTTTTTCATTTTTGGGCGAAAAATGAAGTTTCTCCAATCTTCTCAAAACTCTGGATTATGATAGAGGGCCACGAGACTTTGACCTGAGTGCAAAAATGGAGGCTCTAGACCTTTCCAGAGCTGAGATATCGAAATTCAAAATTTCGACCCGAAAAAAAAACGACAGTGTTACCCCTTTCGTTTTTTTTCATTTTTGGGCGAAAAATTAAGTTTCTCCAATCTTCTCAAAACTCTGGATTATGATAGAGGGCCACAAGACTTTGACCTGAGTGCAAAAATGGAGGCTCTAGACCCTTCCAGAGCTGAGATATCGAAATTCAAAATTTCGACCCAAAAAAAAAACGACAGTGTTACCCCTTTCGTTTTTTTTCATTTTTGGGCGAAAAATGAAGTTTCTCCAATCTTCTCAAAACTCTGGATTATGATAGAGGGCCACGAGACTTTGACCTGAGTGCAAAAATGGAGGCTCTAGACCCTTCCAGAGCTGAGATATCGAAATTCAAAATTTCGACCCGAAAAAAAAACGACAGTGTTACCCCTTTCGTTTTTTTTAATTTTTGGGCGAAAAATGAAGTTTCTCCAATCTTCCCAAAACTCTGGATTATGATAGAGGGCCACGAGACTTTGACCTGAGTGCAAAAATGGAGGCTCTAGACCCTTCCAGAGCTGAGATATCGAAAATCAAAATTTCGACCTGAAAAAAAAACGACAGTGTTACCCCTTTCGTTTTTTTTCATTTTTGGGCGAAAAATGAAGTTTCTCCAATCTTCTCAAAACTCTGGATTATGATAGAGGGCCACGAGACTTTGACCTGAGTGCAAAAATGGAGGCTCTAGACCCTTCCAGAGCTGAGATATCGAAATTCAAAATTTCGACCCGAAAAAAAAACGACAGTGTTACCCCTTTCGTTTTTTTTTTCATTTTTGGGCGAAAAATGAAGTTTCTCCAATCTTCTCAAAACTCTGGATTATGATAGAGGGCCACAAGACTTTGACCTGAGTGCAAAAATGGAGGCTCTAGACCCTCCCAGAGCTGAGATATCGAAAATCAAAATTTCGACCCGAAAAAAAAACGACAGTGTTACCCCTTTCGTTTTTTTTCATTTTTGGGCGAAAAATGAAGTTTCTCCAATCTTCTCAAAACTCTGGATTATGATAGAGGGCCACGAGACTTTGACCTGAGTGCAAAAATGGAGGCTCTAGACCCTTCCAGAGCTGAGATATCGAAATTCAAAATTTCGACCCGAAAAAAAAACGACAGTGTTACCCCTTTCGTTTTTTTTTCATTTTTGGGCGAAAAATGAAGTTTCTCCAATCTTCTCAAAACTCTGGATTATGATAGAGGGCCACAAGACTTTGACCTGAGTGCAAAAATGGAGGCTCTAGACCCTCCCAGAGCTGAGATATCGAAAATCAAAATTTCGACCCGAAAAAAAAAAGGCAGTGTTACCCTTTTCGTTTTTTTTCATTTTTGGGCGAAAAATTAAGTTTCTCCAATCTTCTCAAAACTCTGGATTCTGATAGAGGGGCGCAAGACTTTGACCTGAGTGCAAAAATGGAGGCTCTAGACCCTCCCAGAGCTGAGATATCGAAAATCAAAATTTCGACCCGAAAAAAAAACGACAGTGTTACCCCTTTCGTTTTTTTTCATTTTTGGGCGAAAAATGAAGTTTCTCCAATCTTCTCAAAACTCTGGATTCTGATAGAGGGGCGCAAGACTTTGACCTGAGTGCAAAAATGGAGGCTCTAGACCCTTCCAGAGCTGAGATATCGAAATTCAAAATTTCGACCCGAAAAAAAAACGACAGTGTTACCCCTTTCGTTTTTTTTTTCATTTTTGGGCGAAAAATGAAGTTTCTCCAATCTTCTCAAAACTCTGGATTATGATAGAGGGCCACGAGACTTTGACCTGAGTGCAAAAATGGAGGCTCTAGACCCTTCCAGAGCTGAGATATCGAAATTCAAAATTTCGACCCGAAAAAAAACGACAGTGTTACCCCTTTCGTTTTTTTTTTCATTTTTGGGCGAAAAATGAAGTTTCTCCAATCTTCTCAAAACTCTGGATTATGATAGAGGGCCACGAGACTTTGACCTGAGTGCAAAAATGGAGGCTCTAGACCCTTCCAGAGCTGAGATATCGAAATTCAAAATTTCGACCCGAAAAAAAAACGACAGTGTTACCCCTTTCGTTTTTTTTTTCATTTTTGGGCAAAAATGAAGTTTCTCCAATCTTCTCAAAACTCTGGATTATGATAGAGGGCCACAAGACTTTGACCTGAGTGCAAAAATGGAGGCTCTAGACCCTTCCAGAGCTGAGATATCAAAATTCAAAATTTCGACCCGAAAAAAAAACGACAGTGTTACCCCTTTCGTTTTTTTTTTTCATTTTCTGGCGAAAAATTAAGTTTCTCCAATCCTCTCAAAACTCTGGATTATGATAGAGGGCCACGAGACTTTGACCTGAGTGCAAAAATGGAGGCTCTAGACCCTTCCAGAGCTGAGATATCGAAATTCAAAATTTCGACCCGAAAAAAAAACGACAGTGTTACCCCTTTCGTTTTTTTTTTCATTTTTGGGCGAAAAATGAAGTTTCTCCAATCTTCTCAAAACTCTGGATTATGATAGAGGGCCACGAGACTTTGACCTGAGTGCAAAAATGGAGGCTCTAGACCTTTCCAGAGCTGAGATATCGAAATTCAAAATTTTGACCCGAAAAAAAAACGACAGTGTTACCCCTTTCGTTTTTTTTCATTTTTGGGCGAAAAATTAAGTTTCTCCAATCTTCTCAAAACTCTGGATTATGATAGAGGGCCACAAGACTTTGACCTGAGTGCAAAAATGGAGGCTCTAGACCCTTCCAGAGCTGAGATATCGAAAATCAAAATTTCGACCCAAAAAAAAAACGACAGTGTTACCCCTTTCGTTTTTTTTCATTTTTGGGCGAAAAATGAAGTTTCTCCAATCTTCTCAAAACTCTGGATTATGATAGAGGGCCACGAGACTTTGACCTGAGTGCAAAAATGGAGGCTCTAGACCCTTCCAGAGCTGAGATATCGAAATTCAAAATTTCGACCCGAAAAAAAAACGACAGTGTTACCCCTTTCGTTTTTTTTAATTTTTGGGCGAAAAATGAAGTTTCTCCAATCTTCCCAAAACTCTGGATTATGATAGAGGGCCACGAGACTTTGACCTGAGTGCAAAAATGGAGGCTCTAGACCCTTCCAGAGCGGAGATATCGAAAATCAAAATTTCGACCCGAAAAAAAAACGACAGTGTTACCCCTTTCGTTTTTTTTCATTTTTGGGCGAAAAATGAAGTTTCTCCAATCTTCTCAAAACTCTGGATTATGATAGAGGGCCACAAGACTTTGACCTGAGTGCAAAAATGGAGGCTCTAGACCCTCCCAGAGCTGAGATATCGAAAATCAAAATTTCGACCCGAAAAAAAAACGACAGTGTTACCCCTTTCGTTTTTTTCATTTTTGGGCGAAAAATGAAGTTTCTCCAATCTTCTCAAAACTCTGGATTATGATAGAGGGCCACAAGACTTTGACCTGAGTGCAAAAATGGAGGCTCTAGACCCTCCCAGAGCTGAGATATCGAAAATCAAAATTTCGACCCGAAAAAAAAACGACAGTGTTACCCCTTTCGTTTTTTTCATTTTTGGGCGAAAAATGAAGTTTCTCCAATCTTCTCAAAACTCTGGATTATGATAGAGGGCCACGAGACTTTGACCTGAGTGCAAAAATGGAGGCTCTAGACCCTTCCAGAGCTGAGATATCGAAATTCAAAATTTCGACCCGAAAAAAAAACGACAGTGTTACCCCTTTCGTTTTTTTTCATTTTTGGGCGAAAAATGAAGTTTCTCCAATCTTCTCAAAACTCTGGATTATGATAGAGGGCCACGAGACTTTGACCTGAGTGCAAAAAATGGAGGCTCTAGACCCTTCCAGAGCTGAGATATCGAAATTCAAAATTTCGACCAGAAAAAAAACGACAGTGTTACCCCTTTCGTTTTTTTTCATTTTTGGGCGAAAAATTAAGTTTCTCCAATCTTCTCAAAACTCTGGATTATGATAGAGGGCCACGAGACTTTGACCTGAGTGCAAAAATGGACGCTCTAGACCCTTCCAGAGCTGAGATATCGAAATTCAAAATTTCGACCAGAAAAAAAAACGACAGTGTTACCCCTTTCGTTTTTTTTCATTTTTGGGCGAAAAATGAAGTTTCTCCAATCTTCTCAAAACTCTGGATTATGATAGAGGGCCACGAGACTTTGACCTGAGTGCAAAAATGGAGGCTCTAGACCCTCCCAGAGCTGAGATATAGAAAATCAAAATTTCGACCCGAAAAAAAAACGACAGTGTTATCCCTTTCGTTTTTTTTTTCATTTTTGGGCGAAAAATGAAGTTTCTCCAATCTTCTCAAAACTCTGGATTCTGATAGAGGGGCGCAAGACTTTGACCTGAGTGCAAAAATGGAGGCACTAGACCCTTCCAGAGCTGAGATATCGAAATTCAAAATTTCGACCCAAAAAAAAAAAACGACAGTGTTACCCCTTTCGTTTTTTTTCATTTTTGGGCGAAAAATGAAGTTTCTCCAATCTTCTCAAAACTCTGGATTATGATAGAGGGCCACGAGACTTTGACCTGAGTGCAAAAATGGAGGCTCTAGACCCTTCCAGAGCTGAGATATCGAAATTCAAAATTTCGACCCAAAAAAAAAACGACAGTGTTACCCCTTTCGTTTTTTTTTTCATTTTTGGGCGAAAAATGAAGTTTCTCCAATCTTCTCAAAACTCTGGATTATGATAGAGGGCCACGAGACTTTGACCTGAGTGCAAAAATGGAGGCTCTAGACCCTTCCAGAGCTAAGATATCGAAATTCAAAATTTCGACCCAAAAAAAAACGACAGTGTTACCCCTTTCGTTTTTTTTCATTTTTGGGCAAAAATGAAGTTTCTCCAATCTTCTCAAAACTCTGGATTATGATAGAGGGCCACGAGACTTTGACCTGAGTGCAAAAATGGAGGCTCTAGACCCTTCCAGAGCTGAGATATCGAAATTCAAAATTTCGACCCGAAAAAAAAACGACAGTGTTACCCCTTTCGTTTTTTTTTCATTTTTGGGCGAAAAATGAAGTTTTTCCAATCTTCTCAAAACTCTGGATTATGATAGAGGGCCACGAGACTTTGACCTGAGTGCAAAAATGGAGGCTCTAGACCCTTCCAGAGCTGAGATATCGAAATTCAAAATTTCGACCCGAAAAAAAAACGACAGTGTTACCCCTTTCGTTTTTTTTTCATTTTTGGGCGAAAAATGAAGTTTCTCCAATCTTCTCAAAACTCTGGATTATGATAGAGGGCCACGAGACTTTGACCTGAGTGCAAAAATGGAGGCTCTAGACCTTTCCAGAGCTGAGATATCGAAATTCAAAATTTCGACCCGAAAAAAAAACGACAGTGTTACCCCTTTCGTTTTTTTTCATTTTTGGGCGAAAAATTAAGTTTCTCCAATCTTCTCAAAACTCTGGATTATGATAGAGGGCCACAAGACTTTGACCTGAGTGCAAAAATGGAGGCTCTAGACCCTTCCAGAGCTGAGATATCGAAATTCAAAATTTCGACCCAAAAAAAAAACGACAGTGTTACCCCTTTCGTTTTTTTTCATTTTTGGGCGAAAAATGAAGTTTCTCCAATCTTCTCAAAACTCTGGATTATGATAGAGGGCCACGAGACTTTGACCTGAGTGCAAAAATGGAGGCTCTAGACCCTTCCAGAGCTGAGATATCGAAATTCAAAATTTCGACCCGAAAAAAAAACGACAGTGTTACCCCTTTCGTTTTTTTTAATTTTTGGGCGAAAAATGAAGTTTCTCCAATCTTCCCAAAACTCTGGATTATGATAGAGGGCCACGAGACTTTGACCTGAGTGCAAAAATGGAGGCTCTAGACCCTTCCAGAGCTGAGATATCGAAAATCAAAATTTCGACCTGAAAAAAAAACGACAGTGTTACCCCTTTCGTTTTTTTTCATTTTTGGGCGAAAAATGAAGTTTCTCCAATCTTCTCAAAACTCTGGATTATGATAGAGGGCCACGAGACTTTGACCTGAGTGCAAAAATGGAGGCTCTAGACCCTTCCAGAGCTGAGATATCGAAATTCAAAATTTCGACCCGAAAAAAAAACGACAGTGTTACCCCTTTCGTTTTTTTTTTCATTTTTGGGCGAAAAATGAAGTTTCTCCAATCTTCTCAAAACTCTGGATTATGATAGAGGGCCACAAGACTTTGACCTGAGTGCAAAAATGGAGGCTCTAGACCCTCCCAGAGCTGAGATATCGAAAATCAAAATTTCGACCCGAAAAAAAAACGACAGTGTTACCCCTTTCGTTTTTTTTCATTTTTGGGCGAAAAATGAAGTTTCTCCAATCTTCTCAAAACTCTGGATTATGATAGAGGGCCACGAGACTTTGACCTGAGTGCAAAAATGGAGGCTCTAGACCCTTCCAGAGCTGAGATATCGAAATTCAAAATTTCGACCCGAAAAAAAAACGACAGTGTTACCCCTTTCGTTTTTTTTTCATTTTTGGGCGAAAAATGAAGTTTCTCCAATCTTCTCAAAACTCTGGATTATGATAGAGGGCCACGAGACTTTGACCTGAGTGCAAAAATGGAGGCTCTAGACCTTTCCAGAGCTGAGATATCGAAATTCAAAATTTTGACCCGAAAAAAAAACGACAGTGTTACCCCTTTCGTTTTTTTTCATTTTTGGGCGAAAAATTAAGTTTCTCCAATCTTCTCAAAACTCTGGATTATGATAGAGGGCCACAAGACTTTGACCTGAGTGCAAAAATGGAGGCTCTAGACCCTTCCAGAGCTGAGATATCGAAAATCAAAATTTCGACCCAAAAAAAAAACGACAGTGTTACCCCTTTCGTTTTTTTTCATTTTTGGGCGAAAAATGAAGTTTCTCCAATCTTCTCAAAACTCTGGATTATGATAGAGGGCCACGAGACTTTGACCTGAGTGCAAAAATGGAGGCTCTAGACCCTTCCAGAGCTGAGATATCGAAATTCAAAATTTCGACCCGAAAAAAAAACGACAGTGTTACCCCTTTCGTTTTTTTTAATTTTTGGGCGAAAAATGAAGTTTCTCCAATCTTCCCAAAACTCTGGATTATGATAGAGGGCCACGAGACTTTGACCTGAGTGCAAAAATGGAGGCTCTAGACCCTTCCAGAGCGGAGATATCGAAAATCAAAATTTCGACCCGAAAAAAAAACGACAGTGTTACCCCTTTCGTTTTTTTTCATTTTTGGGCGAAAAATGAAGTTTCTCCAATCTTCTCAAAACTCTGGATTATGATAGAGGGCCACAAGACTTTGACCTGAGTGCAAAAATGGAGGCTCTAGACCCTCCCAGAGCTGAGATATCGAAAATCAAAATTTCGACCCGAAAAAAAAACGACAGTGTTACCCCTTTCGTTTTTTTCATTTTTGGGCGAAAAATGAAGTTTCTCCAATCTTCTCAAAACTCTGGATTATGATAGAGGGCCACAAGACTTTGACCTGAGTGCAAAAATGGAGGCTCTAGACCCTCCCAGAGCTGAGATATCGAAAATCAAAATTTCGACCCGAAAAAAAAACGACAGTGTTACCCCTTTCGTTTTTTTCATTTTTGGGCGAAAAATGAAGTTTCTCCAATCTTCTCAAAACTCTGGATTATGATAGAGGGCCACGAGACTTTGACCTGAGTGCAAAAATGGAGGCTCTAGACCCTTCCAGAGCTGAGATATCGAAATTCAAAATTTCGACCCGAAAAAAAAACGACAGTGTTACCCCTTTCGTTTTTTTTCATTTTTGGGCGAAAAATGAAGTTTCTCCAATCTTCTCAAAACTCTGGATTATGATAGAGGGCCACGAGACTTTGACCTGAGTGCAAAAAATGGAGGCTCTAGACCCTTCCAGAGCTGAGATATCGAAATTCAAAATTTCGACCAGAAAAAAAACGACAGTGTTACCCCTTTCGTTTTTTTTCATTTTTGGGCGAAAAATTAAGTTTCTCCAATCTTCTCAAAACTCTGGATTATGATAGAGGGCCACGAGACTTTGACCTGAGTGCAAAAATGGACGCTCTAGACCCTTCCAGAGCTGAGATATCGAAATTCAAAATTTCGACCAGAAAAAAAAACGACAGTGTTACCCCTTTCGTTTTTTTTCATTTTTGGGCGAAAAATGAAGTTTCTCCAATCTTCTCAAAACTCTGGATTATGATAGAGGGCCACGAGACTTTGACCTGAGTGCAAAAATGGAGGCTCTAGACCCTCCCAGAGCTGAGATATAGAAAATCAAAATTTCGACCCGAAAAAAAAACGACAGTGTTATCCCTTTCGTTTTTTTTTTCATTTTTGGGCGAAAAATGAAGTTTCTCCAATCTTCTCAAAACTCTGGATTCTGATAGAGGGGCGCAAGACTTTGACCTGAGTGCAAAAATGGAGGCACTAGACCCTTCCAGAGCTGAGATATCGAAATTCAAAATTTCGACCCAAAAAAAAAAAACGACAGTGTTACCCCTTTCGTTTTTTTTCATTTTTGGGCAAAAATGAAGTTTCTCCAATCTTCTCAAAACTCTGGATTATGATAGAGGGCCACGAGACTTTGACCTGAGTGCAAAAATGGAGGCTCTAGACCCTTCCAGAGCTGAGATATCGAAATTCAAAATTTCGACCCGAAAAAAAAACGACAGTGTTACCCCTTTCGTTTTTTTTTTTCATTTTTGGGCGAAAAATGAAGTTTCTCCAATCTTCTCAAAACTCTGGATTATGATAGAGGGCCACGAGACTTTGACCTGAGTGCAAAAATGGAGGCTCTAGACCCTTCCAGAGCTAAGATATCGAAATTCAAAATTTCGACCCAAAAAAAAACGACAGTGTTACCCCTTTCGTTTTTTTTCATTTTTGGGCAAAAATGAAGTTTCTCCAATCTTCTCAAAACTCTGGATTATGATAGAGGGCCACGAGACTTTGACCTGAGTGCAAAAATGGAGGCTCTAGACCCTTCCAGAGCTGAGATATCGAAATTCAAAATTTCGACCCGAAAAAAAAACGACAGTGTTACCCCTTTCGTTTTTTTTTCATTTTTGGGCGAAAAATGAAGTTTTTCCAATCTTCTCAAAACTCTGGATTATGATAGAGGGCCACGAGACTTTGACCTGAGTGCAAAAATGGAGGCTCTAGACCCTTCCAGAGCTGAGATATCGAAATTCAAAATTTCGACCCGAAAAAAAAACGACAGTGTTACCCCTTTCGTTTTTTTTTCATTTTTGGGCGAAAAATGAAGTTTCTCCAATCTTCTCAAAACTCTGGATTATGATAGAGGGCCACGAGACTTTGACCTGAGTGCAAAAATGGAGGCTCTAGACCTTTCCAGAGCTGAGATATCGAAATTCAAAATTTCGACCCGAAAAAAAAACGACAGTGTTACCCCTTTCGTTTTTTTTCATTTTTGGGCGAAAAATTAAGTTTCTCCAATCTTCTCAAAACTCTGGATTATGATAGAGGGCCACAAGACTTTGACCTGAGTGCAAAAATGGAGGCTCTAGACCCTTCCAGAGCTGAGATATCGAAATTCAAAATTTCGACCCAAAAAAAAAACGACAGTGTTACCCCTTTCGTTTTTTTTCATTTTTGGGCGAAAAATGAAGTTTCTCCAATCTTCTCAAAACTCTGGATTATGATAGAGGGCCACGAGACTTTGACCTGAGTGCAAAAATGGAGGCTCTAGACCCTTCCAGAGCTGAGATATCGAAATTCAAAATTTCGACCCGAAAAAAAAACGACAGTGTTACCCCTTTCGTTTTTTTTTTCATTTTTGGGCGAAAAATGAAGTTTCTCCAATCTTCCCAAAACTCTGGATTATGATAGAGGGCCACGAGACTTTGACCTGAGTGCAAAAATGGAGGCTCTAGACCCTTCCAGAGCTGAGATATCGAAAATCAAAATTTCGACCTGAAAAAAAAACGACAGTGTTACCCCTTTCGTTTTTTTTCATTTTTGGGCGAAAAATGAAGTTTCTCCAATCTTCTCAAAACTCTGGATTATGATAGAGGGCCACGAGACTTTGACCTGAGTGCAAAAATGGAGGCTCTAGACCCTTCCAGAGCTGAGATATCGAAATTCAAAATTTCGACCCGAAAAAAAAACGACAGTGTTACCCCTTTCGTTTTTTTTTTCATTTTTGGGCGAAAAATGAAGTTTCTCCAATCTTCTCAAAACTCTGGATTATGATAGAGGGCCACAAGACTTTGACCTGAGTGCAAAAATGGAGGCTCTAGACCCTCCCAGAGCTGAGATATCGAAAATCAAAATTTCGACCCGAAAAAAAAACGACAGTGTTACCCCTTTCGTTTTTTTTCATTTTTGGGCGAAAAATGAAGTTTCTCCAATCTTCTCAAAACTCTGGATTATGATAGAGGGCCACGAGACTTTGACCTGAGTGCAAAAATGGAGGCTCTAGACCCTTCCAGAGCTGAGATATCGAAATTCAAAATTTCGACCCGAAAAAAAAACGACAGTGTTACCCCTTTCGTTTTTTTTCATTTTTGGGCGAAAAATGAAGTTTCTCCAATCTTCTCAAAACTCTGGATTATGATAGAGGGCCACAAGACTTTGACCTGAGTGCAAAAATGGAGGCTCTAGACCCTCCCAGAGCTGAGATATCGAAAATCAAAATTTCGACCCGAAAAAAAAAAAGGCAGTGTTACCCTTTTCGTTTTTTTTCATTTTTGGGCGAAAAATTAAGTTTCTCCAATCTTCTCAAAACTCTGGATTCTGATAGAGGGGCGCAAGACTTTGACCTGAGTGCAAAAATGGAGGCTCTAGACCCTCCCAGAGCTGAGATATCGAAAATCAAAATTTCGACCCGAAAAAAAAACGACAGTGTTACCCCTTTCGTTTTTTTTCATTTTTGGGCGAAAAATGAAGTTTCTCCAATCTTCTCAAAACTCTGGATTCTGATAGAGGGGCGCAAGACTTTGACCTGAGTGCAAAAATGGAGGCTCTAGACCCTTCCAGAGCTGAGATATCGAAATTCAAAATTTCGACCCGAAAAAAAAACGACAGTGTTACCCCTTTCGTTTTTTTTTTCATTTTTGGGCGAAAAATGAAGTTTCTCCAATCTTCTCAAAACTCTGGATTATGATAGAGGGCCACGAGACTTTGACCTGAGTGCAAAAATGGAGGCTCTAGACCCTTCCAGAGCTGAGATATCGAAATTCAAAATTTCGACCCGAAAAAAAACGACAGTGTTACCCCTTTCGTTTTTTTTTTCATTTTTGGGCGAAAAATGAAGTTTCTCCAATCTTCTCAAAACTCTGGATTATGATAGAGGGCCACGAGACTTTGACCTGAGTGCAAAAATGGAGGCTCTAGACCCTTCCAGAGCTGAGATATCGAAATTCAAAATTTCGACCCGAAAAAAAAACGACAGTGTTACCCCTTTCGTTTTTTTTCATTTTTGGGCGAAAAATGAAGTTTCTCCAATCTTCCCAAAACTCTGGATTATGATAGAGGGCCACAAGACTTTGACCTGAGTGCAAAAATGGAGGCTCTAGACCCTCCCAGAGCTGAGATATCGAAAATCAAAATTTCGACCCGAAAAAAAAACGACAGTGTTACCCCTTTCGTTTTTTTCGTTTTCGGGCAAAAAATGAAGTTTCTCCAATCTTCTCAAAACTCTGGATTCTGATAGAGGGGCGCAAGACTTTGACCTGAGTGCAAAAATGGAGGCTCTAGACCCTTCCAGAGCTGAGATATCGAAAATCAAAATTTCGACCCGAAAAAAAAACGACAGTGTTACCCCTTTCGTTTTTTTTTCATTTTTGGGCGAAAAATTAAGTTTCTCCAATCTTCTCAAAACTCTGGATTCTGATAGAGGGGCGCAAGACTTTGACCTGAGTGCAAAAATGGAGGCTCTAGACCCTTCCAGAGCTGAGATATCGAAAATCAAAATTTCGACCCGAAAAAAAAACGACAGTGTTACCCCTTTCGTTTTTTTTCATTTTTGGGCGAAAAATGAAGTTTCTCCAATCTTCCCAAAACTCTGGATTATGATAGAGGGCCACAAGACTTTGACCTGAGTGCAAAAATGGAGGCTCTAAACCCTCCCAGAGCTGAGATATCGAAAATCAAAATTTCGACCCGAAAAAAAAAACGACAGTGTTACCCCTTTCGTTTTTTTTTTCATTTTTGGGTGAAAAATGAAGTTTCTCCAATCTTCTCAAAACTCTGGATTATGATAGAGGGCCACGAGACTTTGACCTGAGTGCAAAAATGGAGGCTCTAGACCCTTCCAGAGCTGAGATATCGAAATTCAAAATTTCGACCCGAAAAAAAACGACAGTGTTACCCCTTTCGTTTTTTTTTTCATTTTTGGGCGAAAAATGAAGTTTCTCCAATCTTCTCAAAACTCTGGATTATGATAGAGGGCCACGAGACTTTGACCTGAGTGCAAAAATGGAGGCTCTAGACCCTTCCAGAGCTGAGATATCGAAATTCAAAATTTCGACCCGAAAAAAAACGACAGTGTTACCCCTTTCGTTTTTTTTTTTCATTTTTGGGCGAAAAATGAAGTTTCTCCAATCTTCTCAAAACTCTGGATTATGATAGAGGGCCACGAGACTTTGACCTGAGTGCAAAAATGGAGGCTCTAGACCCTTCCAGAGCTGAGATATCGAAATTCAAAATTTCGACCCGAAAAAAAAACGACAGTGTTACCCCTTTCGTTTTTTTTCATTTTTGGGCGAAAAATGAAGTTTCTCCAATCTTCCCAAAACTCTGGATTATGATAGAGGGCCACAAGACTTTGACCTGAGTGCAAAAATGGAGGCTCTAGACCCTCCCAGAGCTGAGATATCGAAAATCAAAATTTCGACCCGAAAAAAAAACGACAGTGTTACCCCTTTCGTTTTTTTCGTTTTCGGGCAAAAAATGAAGTTTCTCCAATCTTCTCAAAACTCTGGATTCTGATAGAGGGGCGCAAGACTTTGACCTGAGTGCAAAAATGGAGGCTCTAGACCCTTCCAGAGCTGAGATATCGAAAATCAAAATTTCGACCCGAAAAAAAAACGACAGTGTTACCCCTTTCGTTTTTTTTTCATTTTTGGGCGAAAAATTAAGTTTCTCCAATCTTCTCAAAACTCTGGATTCTGATAGAGGGGCGCAAGACTTTGACCTGAGTGCAAAAATGGAGGCTCTAGACCCTTCCAGAGCTGAGATATCGAAAATCAAAATTTCGACCCGAAAAAAAAACGACAGTGTTACCCCTTTCGTTTTTTTTCATTTTTGGGCGAAAAATGAAGTTTCTCCAATCTTCCCAAAACTCTGGATTATGATAGAGGGCCACAAGACTTTGACCTGAGTGCAAAAATGGAGGCTCTAGACCCTCCCAGAGCTGAGATATCGAAAATCAAAATTTCGACCCGAAAAAAAAAACGACAGTGTTACCCCTTTCGTTTTTTTTTCATTTTTGGGTGAAAAATGAAGTTTCTCCAATCTTCTCAAAACTCTGGATTATGATAGAGGGCCACGAGACTTTGACCTGAGTGCAAAAATGGAGGCTCTAGACCCTTCCAGAGCTGAGATATCGAAATTCAAAATTTCGACCCGAAAAAAAACGACAGTGTTACCCCTTTCGTTTTTTTTCATTTTTGGGCGAAAAATGAAGTTTCTCCAATCTTCCCAAAACTCTGGATTATGATAGAGGGCCACGAGACTTTGACCTGAGTGCAAAAATGGAGGCTCTAGACCCTTCCAGAGCTGAGATATCGAAATTCTAAATTTCGACCCGAAAAAAAAACGACAGTGTTACCCCTTTCGTTTTTTTTTCATTTTTGGGCGAAAAATGAAGTTTCTCCAATCTTCTCAAAACTCTGGATTCTGATAGAGGGGCGCAAGACTTTGACCTGAGTGCAAAAATGGAGGCTCTAGACCCTCCCAGAGCTGAGATATCGAAAATCAAAATTTCGACCCGAAAAAAAAACGACAGTGTTACCCCTTTCGTTTTTTTTCATTTTTGGGCGAAAAATTAAGTTTCTCCAATCTTCTCAAAACTCTGGATTCTGATAGAGGGGCGCAAGACTTTGACCTGAGTGCAAAAATGGAGGCTCTAGACCCTCCCAGAGCTGAGATATCGAAAATCAAAATTTCGACCCGAAAAAAAAACGACAGTGTTACCCCTTTCGTTTTTTTTCATTTTTGGGCGAAAAATGAAGTTTCTCCAATCTTCTCAAAACTCTGGATTCTGATAGAGGGGCGCAAGACTTTGACCTGAGTGCAAAAATGGAGGCTCTAGACCCTTCCAGAGCTGAGATATCGAAAATCAAAATTTCGACCCGAAAAAAAAATGACAGTGTTACCCCTTTCGTTTTTTTTTCATTTTTGGGCAAAAATGAAGTTTCTCCAATCTTCTCAAAACTCTGGATTATGATAGAGGGCCACGAGACTTTGACCTGAGTGCAAAAATGGAGGCTCTAGACCCTTCCAGAGCTGAGATATCGAAATTCAAAATTTCGACCCGAAAAAAAAACGACAGTGTTACCCCTTTCGTTTTTTTTTTCATTTTTGGGCGAAAAATGAAGTTTCTCCAATCTTCTCAAAACTCTGGATTATGATAGAGGGCCACGAGACTTTGACCTGAGTGCAAAAATGGAGGCTCTAGACCCTTCCAGAGCTGAGATATCGAAATTCAAAATTTCGACCCGAAAAAAAACGACAGTGTTACCCCTTTCGTTTTTTTTTCATTTTTGGGCGAAAAATGAAGTTTCTCCAATCTTCTCAAAACTCTGGATTCTGATAGAGGGGCGCAAGACTTTGACCTGAGTGCAAAAATGGAGGCTCTAGACCCTTCCAGAGCTGAGATATCGAAAATCAAAATTTCGACCCGAAAAAAAAAACGACAGTGTTACCCCTTTTCGTTTTTTTTCATTTTTGGGCGAAAAATTAAGTTTCTCCAATCTTCTCAAAACTCTGGATTCTGATAGAGGGGCGCAAGACTTTGACCTGAGTGCAAAAATGGAGGCTCTAGACCCTTCCAGAGCTGAGATATCGAAAATCAAAATTTCGACCCGAAAAAAAAATGACAGTGTTACCCCTTTCGTTTTTTTTTCATTTTTGGGCGAAAAATGAAGTTTCTCCAATCTTCTCAAAACTCTGGATTATGATAGAGGGCCACGAGACTTTGACCTGAGTGCAAAAATGGAGGCTCTAGACCCTTCCAGAGCTGAGATATCGAAAATCAAAATTTCGACCCGAAAAAAAAATGACAGTGTTACCCCTTTCGTTTTTTTTTCATTTTTGGGCAAAAATGAAGTTTCTCCAATCTTCTCAAAACTCTGGATTATGATAGAGGGCCACGAGACTTTGACCTGAGTGCAAAAATGGAGGCTCTAGACCCTTCCAGAGCTGAGATATCGAAATTCAAAATTTCGACCCGAAAAAAAAACGACAGTGTTACCCCTTTCGTTTTTTTTTTCATTTTTGGGCGAAAAATGAAGTTTCTCCAATCTTCTCAAAACTCTGGATTATGATAGAGGGCCACGAGACTTTGACCTGAGTGCAAAAATGGAGGCTCTAGACCCTTCCAGAGCTGAGATATCGAAATTCAAAATTTCGACCCGAAAAAAAACGACAGTGTTACCCCTTTCGTTTTTTTTTCATTTTTGGGCGAAAAATGAAGTTTCTCCAATCTTCTCAAAACTCTGGATTCTGATAGAGGGGCGCAAGACTTTGACCTGAGTGCAAAAATGGAGGCTCTAGACCCTTCCAGAGCTGAGATATCGAAAATCAAAATTTCGACCCGAAAAAAAAAACGACAGTGTTACCCCTTTTCGTTTTTTTTCATTTTTGGGCGAAAAATTAAGTTTCTCCAATCTTCTCAAAACTCTGGATTCTGATAGAGGGGCGCAAGACTTTGACCTGAGTGCAAAAATGGAGGCTCTAGACCCTTCCAGAGCTGAGATATCGAAAATCAAAATTTCGACCCGAAAAAAAAATGACAGTGTTACCCCTTTCGTTTTTTTTTCATTTTTGGGCGAAAAATGAAGTTTCTCCAATCTTCTCAAAACTCTGGATTATGATAGAGGGCCACGAGACTTTGACCTGAGTGCAAAAATGGAGGCTCTAGACCCTTCCAGAGCTGAGATATCGAAATTCAAAATTTCGACCCGAAAAAAAAACGACAGTGTTACTTACCCCTTTCGTTTTTTTTCATTTTTGGGCGAAAAATGAAGTTTCTCCAATCTTCCCAAAACTCTGGATTATGATAGAGGGCCACAAGACTTTGACCTGAGTGCAAAAATGGAGGCTCTAGACCCTCCCAGAGCTGAGATATCGAAAATCAAAATTTCGACCCGAAAAAAAAACGACAGTGTTACCCCTTTCGTTTTTTTTTTCATTTTTGGGCGAAAAATGAAGTTTCTCCAATCTTCTCAAAACTCTGGATTATGATAGAGGGCCACGAGACTTTGACCTGAGTGCAAAAATGGAGGCTCTAGACCCTTCCAGAGCTGAGATATCGAAATTCAAAATTTCGACCCGAAAAAAAACGACAGTGTTACCCCTTTCGTTTTTTTTTTCATTTTTGGGCGAAAAATGAAGTTTCTCCAATCTTCTCAAAACTCTGGATTATGATAGAGGGCCACAAGACTTTGACCTGAGTGCAAAAATGGAGGCTCTAGACCCTCCCAGAGCTGAGATATCGAAAATCAAAATTTCGACCCGAAAAAAAAACGACAGTGTTACCCCTTTCGTTTTTTTTCATTTTTGGGCGAAAAATGAAGTTTCTCCAATCTTCTCAAAACTCTGGATTCTGATAGAGGGGCGCAAGACTTTGACCTGAGTGCAAAAATGGAGGCTCTAGACCCTCCCAGAGCTGAGATATCGAAAATCAAAATTTCGACCCGAAAAAAAAACGACAGTGTTACCCCTTTCGTTTTTTTTCATTTTTGGGCGAAAAATGAAGTTTCTCCAATCTTCTCAAAACTCTGGATTCTGATAGAGGGCCACAAGACTTTGACCTGAGTGCAAAAATTGAGGCTCTAGACCCTTCCAGAGCTGAGATATCGAAAATCAAAATTTCGACCGGAAAAAAAACGACAGTGTTACCCCTTTCGTTTTTTTTCATTTTTGGGCGAAAAATAAAGTTTCTCCAATCTTCTCAAAACTCTGGATTCTGATAGAGGGGCACAAGACTTTGACCTGAGTGCAAAAATGGAGGCTCTAGACCCTTCCAGAGCTGAGATATCGAAATTCAAAATTTCGACCCGAAAAAAAAACGACAGTGTTACCCCTTTCGTTTTTTTTCATTTTTGGGCGAAAAATGAAGTTTCTCCAATCTTCCCAAAACTCTGGATTATGATAGAGGGCCACAAGACTTTGACCTGAGTGCAAAAATGGAGGCTCTAGACCCTCCCAGAGCTGAGATATCGAAAATCAAAATTTCGACCCGAAAAAAAAAACGACAGTGTTACCCCTTTCGTTTTTTTTTCATTTTTGGGTGAAAAATGAAGTTTCTCCAATCTTCTCAAAACTCTGGATTATGATAGAGGGCCACGAGACTTTGACCTGAGTGCAAAAATGGAGGCTCTAGACCCTTCCAGAGCTGAGATATCGAAATTCAAAATTTCGACCCGAAAAAAAACGACAGTGTTACCCCTTTCGTTTTTTTTCATTTTTGGGCGAAAAATGAAGTTTCTCCAATCTTCCCAAAACTCTGGATTATGATAGAGGGCCACGAGACTTTGACCTGAGTGCAAAAATGGAGGCTCTAGACCCTTCCAGAGCTGAGATATCGAAATTCTAAATTTCGACCCGAAAAAAAAACGACAGTGTTACCCCTTTCGTTTTTTTTTCATTTTTGGGCGAAAAATGAAGTTTCTCCAATCTTCTCAAAACTCTGGATTCTGATAGAGGGGCGCAAGACTTTGACCTGAGTGCAAAAATGGAGGCTCTAGACCCTCCCAGAGCTGAGATATCGAAAATCAAAATTTCGACCCGAAAAAAAAACGACAGTGTTACCCCTTTCGTTTTTTTTCATTTTTGGGCGAAAAATTAAGTTTCTCCAATCTTCTCAAAACTCTGGATTCTGATAGAGGGGCGCAAGACTTTGACCTGAGTGCAAAAATGGAGGCTCTAGACCCTCCCAGAGCTGAGATATCGAAAATCAAAATTTCGACCCGAAAAAAAAACGACAGTGTTACCCCTTTCGTTTTTTTTCATTTTTGGGCGAAAAATGAAGTTTCTCCAATCTTCTCAAAACTCTGGATTCTGATAGAGGGGCGCAAGACTTTGACCTGAGTGCAAAAATGGAGGCTCTAGACCCTTCCAGAGCTGAGATATCGAAAATCAAAATTTCGACCCGAAAAAAAAATGACAGTGTTACCCCTTTCGTTTTTTTTTTCATTTTTGGGCAAAAATGAAGTTTCTCCAATCTTCTCAAAACTCTGGATTATGATAGAGGGCCACGAGACTTTGACCTGAGTGCAAAAATGGAGGCTCTAGACCCTTCCAGAGCTGAGATATCGAAATTCAAAATTTCGACCCGAAAAAAAAACGACAGTGTTACCCCTTTCGTTTTTTTTTTCATTTTTGGGCGAAAAATGAAGTTTCTCCAATCTTCTCAAAACTCTGGATTATGATAGAGGGCCACGAGACTTTGACCTGAGTGCAAAAATGGAGGCTCTAGACCCTTCCAGAGCTGAGATATCGAAATTCAAAATTTCGACCCGAAAAAAAACGACAGTGTTACCCCTTTCGTTTTTTTTTCATTTTTGGGCGAAAAATGAAGTTTCTCCAATCTTCTCAAAACTCTGGATTATGATAGAGGGCCACGAGACTTTGACCTGAGTGCAAAAATGGAGGCTCTAGACCCTTCCAGAGCTGAGATATCGAAATTCAAAATTTCGACCCGAAAAAAAAACGACAGTGTTACCCCTTTCGTTTTTTTTCATTTTTGGGCGAAAAATGAAGTTTCTCCAATCTTCTCAAAACTCTGGATTCTGATAGAGGGGCGCAAGACTTTGACCTGAGTGCAAAAATGGAGGCTCTAGACCCTTCCAGAGCTGAGATATCGAAAATCAAAATTTCGACCCGAAAAAAAAATGACAGTGTTACCCCTTTCGTTTTTTTTTCATTTTTGGGCGAAAAATGAAGTTTCTCCAATCTTCTCAAAACTCTGGATTATGATAGAGGGCCACGAGACTTTGACCTGAGTGCAAAAATGGAGGCTCTAGACCCTCCCAGAGCTGAGATATCGAAATTCAAAATTTCGACCCGAAAAAAAAACGACAGTGTTACTTACCCCTTTCGTTTTTTTTCATTTTTGGGCGAAAAATGAAGTTTCTCCAATCTTCCCAAAACTCTGGATTATGATAGAGGGCCACAAGACTTTGACCTGAGTGCAAAAATGGAGGCTCTAGACCCTCCCAGAGCTGAGATATCGAAAATCAAAATTTCGACCCGAAAAAAAAACGACAGTGTTACCCCTTTCGTTTTTTTTTCATTTTTGGGCGAAAAATGAAGTTTCTCCAATCTTCTCAAAACTCTGGATTATGATAGAGGGCCACAAGACTTTGACCTGAGTGCAAAAATGGAGGCTCTAGACCCTCCCAGAGCTGAGATATCGAAAATCAAAATTTCGACCCGAAAAAAAAACGACAGTGTTACCCCTTTCGTTTTTTTTCATTTTTGGGCGAAAAATGAAGTTTCTCCAATCTTCTCAAAACTCTGGATTCTGATAGAGGGGCGCAAGACTTTGACCTGAGTGCAAAAATGGAGGCTCTAGACCCTTCCAGAGCTGAGATATCGAAAATCAAAATTTCGACCCGAAAAAAAAAATGACAGTGTTACCCCTTTCGTTTTTTTTTTCATTTTTGGGCAAAAATGAAGTTTCTCCAATCTTCTCAAAACTCTGGATTATGATAGAGGGCCACGAGACTTTGACCTGAGTGCAAAAATGGAGGCTCTAGACCCTTCCAGAGCTGAGATATCGAAATTCAAAATTTCGACCCGAAAAAAAAACGACAGTGTTACCCCTTTCGTTGTTTTTTTTTCATTTTTGGGCGAAAAATGAAGTTTCTCCAATCTTCTCAAAACTCTGGATTATGATAGAGGGCCACGAGACTTTGACCTGAGTGCAAAAATGGAGGCTCTAGACCCTTCCAGAGCTGAGATATCGAAATTCAAAATTTCGACCCGAAAAAAAACGACAGTGTTACCCCTTTCGTTTTTTTTTTTCATTTTTGGGCGAAAAATAAAGTTTCTCCAATCTTCTCAAAACTCTGGATTATGATAGAGGGCCACGAGACTTTGACCTGAGTGCAAAAATGGAGGCTCTAGACCCTTCCAGAGCTGAGATATCGAAATTCAAAATTTCGACCCGAAAAAAAAACGACAGTGTTACCCCTTTCGTTTTTTTTCATTTTTGGGCGAAAAATGAAGTTTCTCCAATCTTCTCAAAACTCTGGATTATGATAGAGGGCCACAAGACTTTGACCTGAGTGCAAAAATGGAGGCTCTAGACCCTCCCAGAGCTGAGATATCGAAAATCAAAATTTCGACCCGAAAAAAAAACGACAGTGTTACCCCTTTCGTTTTTTTCGTTTTCGGGCGAAAAATGAAGTTTCTCCAATCTTCTCAAAACTCTGGATTCTGATAGAGGGGCGCAAGACTTTGACCTGAGTGCAAAAATGGAGGCTCTAGACCCTTCCAGAGCTGAGATATCGAAAATCAAAATTTCGACCCGAAAAAAAAACGACAGTGTTACCCCTTTCGTTTTTTTTTCATTTTTGGGCGAAAAATGAAGTTTCTCCAATCTTCTCAAAACTCTGGATTATGACAGAGGGCCACGAGACTTTGACCTGAGTGCAAAAATGGAGGCTCTAGACCCTTCCAGAGCTGAGATATCGAAATTCAAAATTTCGACCCGAAAAAAAACGACAGTGTTACCCCTTTCGTTTTTTTTCATTTTTGGGCGAAAAATGAAGTTTCTCCAATCTTCTCAAAACTCTGGATTATGATAGAGGGCCACAAGACTTTGACCTGAGTGCAAAAATGGAGGCTCTAGACCCTCCCAGAGCTGAGATATCGAAAATCAAAATTTCGACCCGAAAAAAAAACGACAGTGTTACCCCTTTCGTTTTTTTTCATTTTTGGGCGAAAAATTAAGTTTCTCCAATCTTCTCAAAACTCTGGATTCTGATAGAGGGGCGCAAGACTTTGACCTGAGTGCAAAAATGGAGGCTCTAGACCCTTCCAGAGCTGAGATATCGAAATTCAAAATTTCGACCCGAAAAAAAAACGACAGTGTTACCCCTTTCGTTTTTTTTTTTCATTTTTGGGCGAAAAATTAAGTTTCTCCAATCTTCTCAAAACTCTGGATTCTGATAGAGGGGCGCAAGACTTTGACCTGAGTGCAAAAATGGAGGCTCTAGACCCTTCCAGAGCTGAGATATCGAAATTCAAAATTTCAACCCGAAAAAAAAACGACAGTGTTACCCCTTTCGTTTTTTTTCATTTTTGGGCGAAAAATGAAGTTTCTCCAATCTTCTCAAAACTCTGGATTATGATAGAGGGCCACGAGACTTTGACCTGAGTGCAAAAATGGAGGCTCTAGACCCTTCCAGAGCTGAGATATCGAAATTAAAAATTTTGACCCGAAAAAAAAACGACAGTGTTACCCCTTTCGTTTTTTTTCATTTTTGGGCGAAAAATGAAGTTTCTCCAATCTTCTCAAAACTCTGGATTATGATAGAGGGCCACGAGACTTTGACCTGAGTGCAAAAATGGAGGCTCTAGACCCTTCCAGAGCTGAGATATCAAAATTCAAAATTTCGACCCGAAAAAAAAACGACAGTGTTACCCCTTTCGTTTTTTTTCATTTTTGGGCGAAAAATTAAGTTTCTCCAATCTTCTCAAAACTCTGGATTATGATAGAGGGCCACGAGACTTTGACCTGAGTGCAAAAATGGAGGCTCTAGACCCTTCCAGAGCTGAGATATCGAAATTAAAAATTTCGACCCGAAAAAAAAAACGACAGTGTTACCCCTTTCGTTTTTCTTCGTTTTCGGGCGAAAAATGATGTTTCTCCAATCTTCTCAAAACTCTGGATTATGATAGAGGGCCACGAGAAATTGACCTGAGTGCAAAAATGGAGGCTCTAGACCCCCCCAGAGCTGAGATATCGAAATTCAAAATTTCGACCCGAAAAAAAAACGACAGTGTTACCCCTTTCGTTTTTTTTCATTTTTGGGCGAAAAATGAAGTTTCTCCAATCTTCTCAAAACTCTGGATTATGATAGAGGGCCACGAGACTTTGACCTGAGTGCAAAAATGGAGGCTCTAGACCCTTCCAGAGCTGAGATATCGAAAATCTAAATTTCGACCCGAAAAAAAAAACGACAGTGTTACCCCTTTCGTTTTTTTTTTTCATTTTTGGGCGAAAAATGAAGTTTCTCCAATCTTCTCAAAACTCTGGATTATGATAGAGGGTCACGAGACTTTGACCTGAGTGCAAAAATGGAGGCTCTAGACCCTTCCAGAGCGGAGATATCGAAATTCAAAATTTCGACCCGAAAAAAAAAACGACAGTGTTACCCCTTTCGTTTTTTTTCATTTTTGGGCGAAAAATTAAGTTTCTCCAATCTTCTCACAACTCTGGATTATGATAGAGGGCCACGAGACTTTGACCTGAGTGCAAAAATGGAGGCTCTAGACCCTCCCAGAGCTGAGATATCGAAATTCAAAATTTCGACCCGAAAAAAAAAACGACAGTGTTACCCCTTTCGTTTTTCTTCGTTTTCGGGCGAAAAATGAAGTTTCTCCAATCTTCTCAAAACTCTGGATTATGATAGAGGGCTACGAGACTTTGACCTGAGTGCAAAAATGGAGGCTCTAGACCCTCCCAGAGCTGAGATATCGAAATTCAAAATTTCGACCCGAAAAAAAAAACGACAGTGTTACCCCTTTCGTTTTTTTTCATTTTTGGGCGAAAAATGAAGTTTCTCCAATCTTCTCAAAACTCTGGATTATGATAGAGGGCCACGAGACTTTGACCTGAGTGCAAAAATGGAGGCTCTAGACCCTTCCAGAGCTGAGATATCGAAATTAAAAATTTTGACCCGAAAAAAAAACGACAGTGTTACCCCTTTCGTTTTTTTTCATTTTTGGGCGAAAAATGAAGTTTCTCCAATCTTCTCAAAACTCTGGATTATGATAGAGGGCCACGAGACTTTGACCTGAGTGCAAAAATGGAGGCTCTAGACCCTTCCAGAGCTGAGATATCGAAATTCAAAATTTCGACCCGAAAAAAAAACGACAGTGTTACCCCTTTCGTTTTTTTTTTCATTTTTGGGCGAAAAATTAAGTTTCTCCAATCTTCTCAAAACTCTGGATTATGATAGAGGGCCACGAGACTTTGACCTGAGTGCAAAAATGGAGGCTCTAGACCCTTCCAGAGCTGAGATATCGAAATTAAAAATTTCGACCTGAAAAAAAAAACGACAGTGTTACCCCTTTCGTTTTTCTTCGTTTTCGGGCGAAAAATGATGTTTCTCCAATCTTCTCAAAACTCTGGATTATGATAGAGGGCCACGAGAAATTGACCTGAGTGCAAAAATGGAGGCTCTAGACCCTCCCAGAGCTGAGATATCGAAATTCAAAATTTCGACCCGAAAAAAAAAACGACAGTGTTACCCCTTTCGTTTTTTTTCATTTTTGGGCGAAAAATGAAGTTTCTCCAATCTTCTCAAAACTCTGGATTCTGATAGAGGGGCGCAAGACTTCGACCTGAGTGCAAAAATGGAGGCTCTAGACCCTCCCAGAGCTGAGATATCGAAAATCAAAATTTCGACCCGAAAAAAAAACGACAGTGTTACCCCTTTCGTTTTTTTTCATTTTTGGGCGAAAAATGAAGTTTCTCCAATCTTCTCAAAACTCTGGATTCTGATAGAGGGGCGCAAGACTTTGACCTGAGTGCAAAAATGGAGGCTCTAGACCCTTCCAGAGCTGAGATATCGAAAATCAATATTTCGACCCGAAAAAAAAACGACAGTGTTACCCCTTTCGTTTTTTTTTTCATTTTTGGGCGAAAAATGAAGTTTCTCCAATCTTCTCAAAACTCTGGATTATGATAGAGGGCCACGAGACTTTGACCTGAGTGCAAAAATGGAGGCTCTAGACCCTTCCAGAGCTGAGATATCGAAAATCAAAATTTCGACCCGAAAAAAAAACGACAGTGTTACCCCTTTCGTTTTTTTTTTCATTTTTGGGCGAAAAATTAAGTTTCTCCAATCTTCTCAAAACTCTGGATTATGATAGAGGGCCACGAGACTTTGACCTGAGTGCAAAAATGGAGGCTCTAGACCCTTCCAGAGCTGAGATATCGAAATTCAAAATTTCGACCCGAAAAAAAAAACGACAGTGTTACCCCTTTCGTTTTTTTTCATTTTTGGGCGAAAAATTAAGTTTCTCCAATCTTCTCACAACTCTGGATTATGATAGAGGGCCACGAGACTTTGACCTGAGTGCAAAAATGGAGGCTCTAGACCCTCCCAGAGCTGAGATATCGAAATTCTAAATTTCGACCTGAAAAAAAAAACGACAGTGTTACCCCTTTCGTTTTTCTTCGTTTTCGGGCGAAAAATGAAGTTTCTCCAATCTTCTCAAAACTCTGGATTATGATAGAGGGCCACGAGACTTTGACCTGAGTGCAAAAATGGAGGCTCTAGACCCTCCCAGAGCTGAGATATCGAAATTCAAAATTTCGACCCGAAAAAAAAACGACAGTGTTACCCCTTTCGTTTTTTTTCATTTTTGGGCGAAAAATGAAGTTTCTCCAATCTTCTCAAAACTCTGGATTCTGATAGAGGGACGCAAGACTTTGACCTGAGTGCAAAAATGGAGGCTCTAGACCCTTCCAGAGTTGAGATATCGAAATTCAAAATTTCGACCCGAAAAAAAAAACTACAGCTACCCCTTTCGTTTTTTTTTCATTTTTGGGCGAAAAATGAAGTTTCTCCAATCTTCTCAAAACTCTGGATTATGATAGAGGGCCACGATACTTTGACCTGAGTGCAAAAATGGAGGCTCTAGACCCTCCCAAAGCTGAGATATCGAAATTCAAAATTTCTACCCGAAAAAAAAACGACAGTGTTACCCCTTTCGTTTTTTTTCGTTTTCGGGCGAAAAATGAAGTTTCTCCAATCTTCTCAAAACTCTGGATTCTGATAGAGGGGCGCAAGACTTTGACCTGAGTGCAAAAATGGAGGCTCTAGACCCTTCCAGAGCTGAGATATCGAAAATCAAAATTTCGACCCGAAAAAAAAAACGACAGTGTTACCCCTTTCGTTTTTTTTTTCATTTTTGGGCGAAAAATGAAGTTTCTCCAATCTTCTCAAAACTCTGGATTATGATAGAGGGCCACGAGACTTTGACCTGAGTGCAAAAATGGAGGCTCTAGACCTTTCCAGAGCTGAGATATCGAAATTCAAAATTTCGACCCGAAAAAAAAACGACAGTGTTACCCCTTTCGTTTTTTTTCATTTTTGGGCGAAAAATTAAGTTTCTCCAATCTTCTCAAAACTCTGGATTATGATAGAGGGCCACAAGACTTTGACCTGAGTGCAAAAATTGACGCTCTAGACCCTTCCAGAGCTGAGATATCGAAAATCAAAATTTCGACCGGAAAAAAAACGACAGTGTTACCCCTTTCGTTTTTTTTCATTTTTGGGCGAAAAATGAAGTTTCTCCAATCTTCTCAAAACTCTGGATTCTGATAGAGGGGCGCAAGACTTTGACCTGAGTGCAAAAATGGAGGCTCTAGACCCTTCCAGAGCTGAGATATCGAAATTCAAAATTTCGACCCGAAAAAAAAACGACAGTGTTACCCCTTTCGTTTTTTTTCATTTTTGGGCGAAAAATGAAGTTTCTCCAATCTTCTCAAAACTCTGGATTATGATAGAGGGCCACTAGACTTTGACTTGAGTGCAAAAATGGAGGCTCTAGACCCTTCCAGAGCTGAGATATCGAAATTCAAAATTTCGACCCGAAAAAAAAACGACAGTGTTACCCCTTTCGTTATTTTTCATTTTTGGGCGAAAAATTAAGTTTCTCCAATCTTCTCAAAACTCTGGATTATGATAGAGGGCCACGATACTTTGACCTGAGTGCAAAAATGGAGGCTCTAGACCCTCCCAGAGCTGAGATATCGAAATTCAAAATTTCGACCCGAAAAAAAAAACGACAGTGTTACCCCTTTCGTTTTTTTTTCATTTTTGGGCGAAAAATGAAGTTTCTCCAATCTTCTCAAAACTCTGGATTATGATAGAGGGCCACGAGACTTTGACCTGAGTGCAAAAATGGAGGCTCTAGACCCTTCCAGAGCTGAGATATCGAAATTCAAAATTTCGACCCGAAAAAAAAACGACAGTGTTACCCCTTTCGTTTTTTTTCATTTTTGGGCGAAAAATGAAGTTTCTCCAATCTTCTCAAAACTCTGGATTATGATAGAGGGCCACTAGACTTTGACTTGAGTGCAAAAATGGAGGCTCTAGACCCTTCCAGAGCTGAGATATCGAAATTCAAAATTTCGACCCGAAAAAAAAACGACAGTGTTACCCCTTTCGTTATTTTTCATTTTTGGGCGAAAAATTAAGTTTCTCCAATCTTCTCAAAACTCTGGATTATGATAGAGGGCCACGATACTTTGACCTGAGTGCAAAAATGGAGGCTCTAGACCCTCCCAGAGCTGAGATATCGAAATTCAAAATTTCGACCCGAAAAAAAAAACGACAGTGTTACCCCTTTCGTTTTTCTTCGTTTTCGGGCGAAAAATGAAGTTTCTCCAATCTTCTCAAAACTCTGGATTATGATAGAGGGCCACGAGACTTTGACCTGAGTGCAAAAATGAAGGCTCTAGACCCTCCCAGAGCTGAGATATCGAAATTCAAAATTTCGACCCGAAAAAAAAACGACAGTGTTACCCCTTTCGTTTTTTTTCATTTTTGGGCGAAAAATGAAGTTTCTCCAATCTTCTCAAAACTCTGGATTCTGATAGAGGGACGCAAGACTTTGACCTGAGTGCAAAAATGGAGGCTCTAGACCCTTCCAGAGTTGAGATATCGAAATTCAAAATTTCGACCCGAAAAAAAAAACGACAGTGTTACCCCTTTCGTTTTTTTTTCATTTTTGGGCGAAAAATGAAGTTTCTCCAATCTTCTCAAAACTCTGGATTCTGATAGAGGGGCGCAAGACTTTGACCTGAGTGCAAAAATGGAGGCTCTAGACCCTTCCAGAGCTGAGATATCGAAATTCAAAATTTCGACCCGAAAAAAAACTACAGTGTTACCCCTTTCGTTTTTTTTTTCATTTTTGGGCGAAAAATGAAGTTTCTCCAATCTTCTCAAAACTCTGGATTATGATAGAGGGCCACAAGACTTTGACCTGAGTGCAAAAATGGAGGCTCTAGACCTTTCCAGAGCTGAGATATCGAAATTCAAAATTTCGACCCGAAAAAAAAACGACAGTGTTACCCCTTTCGTTTTTTTTCATTTTTGGGCGAAAAATTAAGTTTCTCCAATCTTCTCAAAACTCTGGATTATGATAGAGGGCCACAAGACTTTGACCTGAGTGCAAAAATGGAGGCTCTGGACCCTTCCAGAGCTGAGATATCGAAAATCAAAATTTCGACCCGAAAAAAACGACAGTGTTACCCCTTTCGTTTTTTTTCATTTTTGGGCGAAAAATGAAGTTTCTCCAATCTTCTCAAAACTCCGGATTATGATAGAGGGCCACGAGACTTTGACCTGAGAGCAAAAATGGAGGCTCTAGACCCTTCCAGAGCTGAGATATCGAAAATCAAAATTTCGACCCGAAAAAAAAACGACAGTGTTACCCCTTTCGTTTTTTTTCATTTTTGGGCGAAAAATGAAGTTTCTCCAATCTTCTCAAAACTCTGGATTATGATAGAGGGTCACGAGACTTTGACCTGAGTGCAAAAATGGAGGCTCTAGACCCTTCCAGAGCTGAGATATCGAAATTCAAAATTTCGACCCGAAAAAAAAACGACAGTGTTACCCCTTTCGTTTTTTTTTCATTTTTGGGCGAAAAATGAAGTTTCTCCAATCTTCTCAAAACTCTGGATTATGATAGAGGGCCACGAGACTTTGACCTGAGTGCAAAAATGGAGGCTCTAGACCCTTCCAGAGCTGAGATATCGAAATTCAAAATTTCGACCCGAAAAAAAAACGACAGTGTTACCCCTTTCGTTTTTTTTTCATTTTTGGGCGAAAAATGATTTTCTCCAATCTTCCCAAAACTCTGCATTATGATAGAGGGCCACAAGACTTTGACCTGAGTGCAAAAATGGAGGCTCTAGACCCTCCCAGAGCTGAGATATCGAAAATCAAAATTTCGACCCGAAAAAAAAACGACAGTGTTACCCCTTTCGTTTTTTTTCATTTTTGGGCGAAAAATGAAGTTTCTCCAATCTTCTCAAAACTCTGGATTATGATAGAGGGCCACGAGACTTTGACCTGAGTGCAAAAATGGAGGCTCTAGACCCTTCCAGAGCTGAGATATCGAAATTCAAAATTTCGACCCGAAAAAAAAACGACAGTGTTACCCCTTTTGTTTTTTTTCATTTTTGGGCGAAAAATGAAGTTTCTCCAATCTTCTCAAAACTCTGGATTATGATAGAGGGCCACGAGACTTTGACCTGAGTGCAAAAATGGAGGCTCTAGACCCTCCCAGAGCTGAGATATCGAAAATCAAAATTTCGACCCGAAAAAAAAACGACAGTGTTACCCCTTTCGTTTTTTTTCATTTTTGGGCGAAAAATGAAGTTTTTCCAATCTTCTCAAAACTCTGGATTCTGATAGAGGGGCGCAAGACTTTGACCTGAGTGCAAAAATGGAGGCTCTAGACCCTTCCAGAGCTGAGATATCGAAAATCAAAATTTCGACCCGAAAAAAAAACGACAGTGTTACCCCTTTCGTTTTTTTTTCATTTTTGGGCGAAAAATGAAGTTTCTCCAATCTTCTCAAAACTCTGGATTCTGATAGAGGGGCGCAAGACTTTGACCTGAGTGCAAAAATGGAGGCTCTAGACCCTTCCAGAGCTGAGATATCGAAATTCAAAATTTTGACCCGAAAAAAAAACGACAGTGTTACCCCTTTCGTTTTTTTTCATTTTTGTGCGAAAAATTAAGTTTCTCCAATCTTCTCAAAACTCTGGATTATGATAGAGGGCCACGAGACTTTGACCTGAGTGCAAAAATGGAGGCTCTAGACCCTTCCAGAGCTGAGATATCGAAATTCAAAATTTCGACCCGAAAAAAAAACGACAGTGTTACCCCTTTCGTTTTTTTTCATTTTTGGGCGAAAAATTAAGTTTCTCCAATCTTCTCAAAACTCTGGATTATGATAGAGGGCCACGAGACTTTGACCTGAGTGCAAAAATGGAGGCTCTAGACCCTTCCAGAGCTGAGATATCGAAATTCAAAATTTCGACCCGAAAAAAAAAAACGACAGTGTTACCCCTTTCGTTTTTCTTCGTTTTCGGGCGAAAAATGATGTTTCTCCAATCTTCTCAAAACTCTGGATTATGATAGAGGGCCACGAGACTTTGACCTGAGTGCAAAAATGGAGGCTCTAGACCCTCCCAGAGCTGAGATATCGAAATTAAAAATTTCGACCCGAAAAAAAAAACGACAGTGTTACCCCTTTCGTTTTTTTTCATTTTTGGGCGAAAAATGAAGTTTCTCCAATCTTCTCAAAACTCTGGATTCTGATAGAGGGGCGCAAGACTTTGACCTGAGTGCAAAAATGGAGGCTCTAGACCCTTCCAGAGCTGAGATATCGAAAATCAAAATTTCGACCCGAAAAAAAAACGACAGTGTTACCCCTTTCGTTTTTTTTTCATTTTTGGGCGAAAAATGAAGTTTCTCCAATCTTCTCAAAACTCTGGATTCTGATAGAGGGGCGCAAGACTTTGACCTGAGTGCAAAAATGGAGGCTCTAGACCCTTCCAGAGCTGAGATATCGAAAATCAAAATTTCGACCCGAAAAAAAAACGACAGTGTTACCCCTTTCGTTTTTTTTTCATTTTTGGGCGAAAAATGAAGTTTCTCCAATCTTCTCAAAACTCTGGATTCTGATAGAGGGGCGCAAGACTTTGACCTGAGTGCAAAAATGGAGGCTCTAGACCCTTCCAGAGCTGAGATATCGAAAATCAAAATTTCGACCCGAAAAAAAAACGACAGTGTTACCCCTTTCGTTTTTTTTCATTTTTGGGCGAAAAATGAAGTTTCTCCAATCTTCTCAAAACTCTGGATTATGATAGAGGGGCGCAAGACTTTGACCTGAGTGCAAAAATGGAGGCTCTAGACCCTTCCAGAGCTGAGATATCGAAAATCAAAATTT
The DNA here is from genome assembly GCF_988280905.1 of Pimephales promelas. NCBI lineage: Eukaryota > Metazoa > Chordata > Actinopteri > Cypriniformes > Leuciscidae > Pimephales > Pimephales promelas. The sequence goes on along the minus strand of NC_142775.1, from coordinate 35,464,134 downwards.
CGACCCGAAAAAAAAACGACAGTGTTACCCCTTTCGTTTTTTTTCATTTTTGGGTGAAAAATTAAGTTTCTCCAATCTTCTCAAAACTCTGGATTATGATAGAGGGCCACGAGACTTTGACCTGAGTGCAAAAATGGAGGCTCTAGACCCTTCCAGAGCTGAGATATCGAAATTCAAAATTTCGACCCGAAAAAAAAACGACAGTGTTACCCCTTTCGTTTTTTTTCATTTTTGGGCGAAAAATGAAGTTTCTCCAATCTTCTCAAAACTCTGGATTCTGATAGAGGGGCGCAAGACTTTGACCTGAGTGCAAAAATGGAGGCTCTAGACCCTTCCAGAGCTGAGATATCGAAAATCAAAATTTCGACCCGAAAAAAAAACGACAGTGTTACCCCTTTCGTTTTTTTTCATTTTTGGGCGAAAAATGAAGTTTCTCCAATCTTCTCAAAACTCTGGATTCTGATAGAGGGGCGCAAGACTTTGACCTGAGTGCAAAAATGGAGGCTCTAGACCCTTCCAGAGCTGAGATATCGAAAATCAAAATTTCGACCCGAAAAAAAAACGACAGTGTTACCCCTTTCGTTTTTTTTCATTTTTGGGCAAAAAATGAAGTTTCTCCAATCTTCTCAAAACTCTGGATTCTGATAGAGGGGCGCAAGACTCTGACCTGAGTGCAAAAATGGAGGCTCTAGACCCTTCCAGAGCTGAGATATCGAAAATCAAAATTTCGACCCGAAAAAAAAACGACAGTGTTACCCCTTTCGTTTTTTTTCATTTTTGGGCGAAAAATTAAGTTTCTCCAATCTTCTCAAAACTCTGGATTAAGATAGAGGGCCACGAGACTTTGACCTGAGTGCAAAAATGGAGGCTCTAGACCCTTCCAGAGCTGAGATATCGAAATTCAAAATTTCGACCCGAAAAAAAAACGACAGTGTTACCCCTTTCGTTTTTTTTCATTTTTGGGCGAAAAATTAAGTTTCTCCAATCTTCTCAAAACTCTGGATTATGATAGAGGGCCACGAGACTTTGACCTGAGTGCAAAAATGGAGGCTCTAGACCCTTCCAGAGCTGAGATATCGAAATTCAAAATTTCGACCCGAAAAAAAAAACGACAGTGTTACCCCTTTCGTTTTTCTTCGTTTTCGGGCGAAAAATGATGTTTCTCCAATCTTCTCAAAACTCTGCATTATGATAGAGGGGCGCAAGACTTTGACCTGAGTGCAAAAATGGAGGCTCTAGACCCTTCCAGAGCTGAGATATCGAAATTCAAAATTTTGACCCGAAAAAAAAAACGACAGTGTTACCCCTTTCGTTTTTTTTCATTTTTGGGCGAAAAATGAAGTTTCTCCAATCTTCTCAAAACTCTGGATTATGATAGAGGGCCACGAGACTTTGACCTGAGTGCAAAAATGGAGGCTCTAGACCCTTCCAGAGCTGAGATATCGAAATTCAAAATTTCGACCCGAAAAAAAAACGACAGTGTTACCCCTTTCGTTTTTTTTTCATTTTTGGGCGAAAAATGATTTTCTCCAATCTTCCCAAAACTCTGCATTATGATAGAGGGCCACAAGACTTTGACCTGAGTGCAAAAATGGAGGCTCTAGACCCTCCCAGAGCTGAGATATCGAAAATCAAAATTTCGACCCGAAAAAAAAACGACAGTGTTACCCCTTTCGTTTTTTTTCATTTTTGGGCGAAAAATGAAGTTTCTCCAATCTTCTCAAAACTCTGGATTATGATAGAGGGCCACGAGACTTTGACCTGAGTGCAAAAATGGAGGCTCTAGACCCTTCCAGAGCTGAGATATCGAAATTCAAAATTTCGACCCGAAAAAAAAACGACAGTGTTACCCCTTTTGTTTTTTTTCATTTTTGGGCGAAAAATGAAGTTTCTCCAATCTTCTCAAAACTCTGGATTATGATAGAGGGCCACGAGACTTTGACCTGAGTGCAAAAATGGAGGCTCTAGACCCTCCCAGAGCTGAGATATCGAAAATCAAAATTTCGACCCGAAAAAAAAACGACAGTGTTACCCCTTTCGTTTTTTTTCATTTTTGGGCGAAAAATGAAGTTTTTCCAATCTTCTCAAAACTCTGGATTCTGATAGAGGGGCGCAAGACTTTGACCTGAGTGCAAAAATGGAGGCTCTAGACCCTTCCAGAGCTGAGATATCGAAAATCAAAATTTCGACCCGAAAAAAAAACGACAGTGTTACCCCTTTCGTTTTTTTTTCATTTTTGGGCGAAAAATGAAGTTTCTCCAATCTTCTCAAAACTCTGGATTCTGATAGAGGGGCGCAAGACTTTGACCTGAGTGCAAAAATGGAGGCTCTAGACCCTTCCAGAGCTGAGATATCGAAATTCAAAATTTTGACCCGAAAAAAAAACGACAGTGTTACCCCTTTCGTTTTTTTTCATTTTTGTGCGAAAAATTAAGTTTCTCCAATCTTCTCAAAACTCTGGATTATGATAGAGGGCCACGAGACTTTGACCTGAGTGCAAAAATGGAGGCTCTAGACCCTTCCAGAGCTGAGATATCGAAATTCAAAATTTCGACCCGAAAAAAAAACGACAGTGTTACCCCTTTCGTTTTTTTTCATTTTTGGGCGAAAAATTAAGTTTCTCCAATCTTCTCAAAACTCTGGATTATGATAGAGGGCCACGAGACTTTGACCTGAGTGCAAAAATGGAGGCTCTAGACCCTTCCAGAGCTGAGATATCGAAATTCAAAATTTCGACCCGAAAAAAAAAAACGACAGTGTTACCCCTTTCGTTTTTCTTCGTTTTCGGGCGAAAAATGATGTTTCTCCAATCTTCTCAAAACTCTGGATTATGATAGAGGGCCACGAGACTTTGACCTGAGTGCAAAAATGGAGGCTCTAGACCCTCCCAGAGCTGAGATATCGAAATTAAAAATTTCGACCCGAAAAAAAAAACGACAGTGTTACCCCTTTCGTTTTTTTTCATTTTTGGGCGAAAAATGAAGTTTCTCCAATCTTCTCAAAACTCTGGATTCTGATAGAGGGGCGCAAGACTTTGACCTGAGTGCAAAAATGGAGGCTCTAGACCCTTCCAGAGCTGAGATATCGAAAATCAAAATTTCGACCCGAAAAAAAAACGACAGTGTTACCCCTTTCGTTTTTTTTCATTTTTGGGCGAAAAATGAAGTTTCTCCAATCTTCTCAAAACTCTGGATTCTGATAGAGGGGCGCAAGACTTTGACCTGAGTGCAAAAATGGAGGCTCTAGACCCTTCCAGAGCTGAGATATCGAAAATCAAAATTTCGACCCGAAAAAAAAACGACAGTGTTACCCCTTTCGTTTTTTTTTCATTTTTGGGCGAAAAATTAAGTTTCTCCAATCTTCTCAAAACTCTGGATTAAGATAGAGGGCCACGAGACTTTGACCTGAGTGCAAAAATGGAGGCTCTAGACCCTTCCAGAGCTGAGATATCGAAATTCAAAATTTCGACCCGAAAAAAAAACGACAGTGTTACCCCTTTCGTTTTTTTTCATTTTTGGGCGAAAAATTAAGTTTCTCCAATCTTCTCAAAACTCTGGATTATGATAGAGGGCCACGAGACTTTGACCTGAGTGCAAAAATGGAGGCTCTAGACCCTTCCAGAGCTGAGATATCGAAATTCAAAATTTCGACCCGAAAAAAAAAACGACAGTGTTACCCCTTTCGTTTTTCTTCGTTTTCGGGCGAAAAATGATGTTTCTCCAATCTTCTCAAAACTCTGCATTATGATAGAGGGGCGCAAGACTTTGACCTGAGTGCAAAAATGGAGGCTCTAGACCCTTCCAGAGCTGAGATATCGAAATTCAAAATTTTGACCCGAAAAAAAAAACGACAGTGTTACCCCTTTCGTTTTTTTTCATTTTTGGGCGAAAAATGAAGTTTCTCCAATCTTCTCAAAACTCTGGATTATGATAGAGGGCCACGAGACTTTGACCTGAGTGCAAAAATGGAGGCTCTAGACCCTTCCAGAGCTGAGATATCGAAATTCAAAATTTCGACCCGAAAAAAAAAACGACAGTGTTACCCCTTTCGTTTTTTTTTCATTTTTGGGCGAAAAATGATTTTCTCCAATCTTCCCAAAACTCTGCATTATGATAGAGGGCCACAAGACTTTGACCTGAGTGCAAAAATGGAGGCTCTAGACCCTCCCAGAGCTGAGATATCGAAAATCAAAATTTCGACCCGAAAAAAAAACGACAGTGTTACCCCTTTCGTTTTTTTTCATTTTTGGGCGAAAAATGAAGTTTCTCCAATCTTCTCAAAACTCTGGATTATGATAGAGGGCCACGAGACTTTGACCTGAGTGCAAAAATGGAGGCTCTAGACCCTTCCAGAGCTGAGATATCGAAATTCAAAATTTCGACCCGAAAAAAAAACGACAGTGTTACCCCTTTTGTTTTTTTTCATTTTTGGGCGAAAAATGAAGTTTCTCCAATCTTCTCAAAACTCTGGATTATGATAGAGGGCCACGAGACTTTGACCTGAGTGCAAAAATGGAGGCTCTAGACCCTCCCAGAGCTGAGATATCGAAAATCAAAATTTCGACCCGAAAAAAAAACGACAGTGTTACCCCTTTCGTTTTTTTTCATTTTTGGGCGAAAAATGAAGTTTTTCCAATCTTCTCAAAACTCTGGATTCTGATAGAGGGGCGCAAGACTTTGACCTGAGTGCAAAAATGGAGGCTCTAGACCCTTCCAGAGCTGAGATATCGAAAATCAAAATTTCGACCCGAAAAAAAAACGACAGTGTTACCCCTTTCGTTTTTTTTTCATTTTTGGGCGAAAAATGAAGTTTCTCCAATCTTCTCAAAACTCTGGATTCTGATAGAGGGGCGCAAGACTTTGACCTGAGTGCAAAAATGGAGGCTCTAGACCCTTCCAGAGCTGAGATATCGAAATTCAAAATTTTGACCCGAAAAAAAAACGACAGTGTTACCCCTTTCGTTTTTTTTCATTTTTGTGCGAAAAATTAAGTTTCTCCAATCTTCTCAAAACTCTGGATTATGATAGAGGGCCACGAGACTTTGACCTGAGTGCAAAAATGGAGGCTCTAGACCCTTCCAGAGCTGAGATATCGAAATTCAAAATTTCGACCCGAAAAAAAAACGACAGTGTTACCCCTTTCGTTTTTTTTCATTTTTGGGCGAAAAATTAAGTTTCTCCAATCTTCTCAAAACTCTGGATTATGATAGAGGGCCACGAGACTTTGACCTGAGTGCAAAAATGGAGGCTCTAGACCCTTCCAGAGCTGAGATATCGAAATTCAAAATTTCGACCCGAAAAAAAAAAACGACAGTGTTACCCCTTTCGTTTTTCTTCGTTTTCGGGCGAAAAATGATGTTTCTCCAATCTTCTCAAAACTCTGGATTATGATAGAGGGCCACGAGACTTTGACCTGAGTGCAAAAATGGAGGCTCTAGACCCTCCCAGAGCTGAGATATCGAAATTAAAAATTTCGACCCGAAAAAAAAAACGACAGTGTTACCCCTTTCGTTTTTTTTCATTTTTGGGCGAAAAATGAAGTTTCTCCAATCTTCTCAAAACTCTGGATTCTGATAGAGGGGCGCAAGACTTTGACCTGAGTGCAAAAATGGAGGCTCTAGACCCTTCCAGAGCTGAGATATCGAAAATCAAAATTTCGACCCGAAAAAAAAACGACAGTGTTACCCCTTTCGTTTTTTTTCATTTTTGGGCGAAAAATGAAGTTTCTCCAATCTTCTCAAAACTCTGGATTCTGATAGAGGGGCGCAAGACTTTGACCTGAGTGCAAAAATGGAGGCTCTAGACCCTTCCAGAGCTGAGATATCGAAAATCAAAATTTCGACCCGAAAAAAAAACGACAGTGTTACCCCTTTCGTTTTTTTTTCATTTTTGGGCGAAAAATGAAGTTTCTCCAATCTTCTCAAAACTCTGGATTCTGATAGAGGGGCGCAAGACTTTGACCTGAGTGCAAAAATGGAGGCTCTAGACCCTTCCAGAGCTGAGATATCGAAAATCAAAATTTCGACCCGAAAAAAAAACGACAGTGTTACCCCTTTCGTTTTTTTTCATTTTTGGGCGAAAAATGAAGTTTCTCCAATCTTCTCAAAACTCTGGATTATGATAGAGGGGCGCAAGACTTTGACCTGAGTGCAAAAATGGAGGCTCTAGACCCTTCCAGAGCTGAGATATCGAAAATCAAAATTTCGACCCGAAAAAAAAACGACAGTGTTACCCCTTTCGTTTTTTTTCATTTTTGGGTGAAAAATTAAGTTTCTCCAATCTTCTCAAAACTCTGGATTATGATAGAGGGCCACGAGACTTTGACCTGAGTGCAAAAATGGAGGCTCTAGACCCTTCCAGAGCTGAGATATCGAAATTCAAAATTTCGACCCGAAAAAAAAACGACAGTGTTACCCCTTTCGTTTTTTTTCATTTTTGGGCGAAAAATGAAGTTTCTCCAATCTTCTCAAAACTCTGGATTCTGATAGAGGGGCGCAAGACTTTGACCTGAGTGCAAAAATGGAGGCTCTAGACCCTTCCAGAGCTGAGATATCGAAAATCAAAATTTCGACCCGAAAAAAAAACGACAGTGTTACCCCTTTCGTTTTTTTTCATTTTTGGGCGAAAAATGAAGTTTCTCCAATCTTCTCAAAACTCTGGATTCTGATAGAGGGGCGCAAGACTTTGACCTGAGTGCAAAAATGGAGGCTCTAGACCCTTCCAGAGCTGAGATATCGAAAATCAAAATTTCGACCCGAAAAAAAAACGACAGTGTTACCCCTTTCGTTTTTTTTCATTTTTGGGCAAAAAATGAAGTTTCTCCAATCTTCTCAAAACTCTGGATTCTGATAGAGGGGCGCAAGACTCTGACCTGAGTGCAAAAATGGAGGCTCTAGACCCTTCCAGAGCTGAGATATCGAAAATCAAAATTTCGACCCGAAAAAAAAACGACAGTGTTACCCCTTTCGTTTTTTTTCATTTTTGGGCGAAAAATTAAGTTTCTCCAATCTTCTCAAAACTCTGGATTAAGATAGAGGGCCACGAGACTTTGACCTGAGTGCAAAAATGGAGGCTCTAGACCCTTCCAGAGCTGAGATATCGAAATTCAAAATTTCGACCCGAAAAAAAAACGACAGTGTTACCCCTTTCGTTTTTTTTCATTTTTGGGCGAAAAATTAAGTTTCTCCAATCTTCTCAAAACTCTGGATTATGATAGAGGGCCACGAGACTTTGACCTGAGTGCAAAAATGGAGGCTCTAGACCCTTCCAGAGCTGAGATATCGAAATTCAAAATTTCGACCCGAAAAAAAAAACGACAGTGTTACCCCTTTCGTTTTTCTTCGTTTTCGGGCGAAAAATGATGTTTCTCCAATCTTCTCAAAACTCTGCATTATGATAGAGGGGCGCAAGACTTTGACCTGAGTGCAAAAATGGAGGCTCTAGACCCTTCCAGAGCTGAGATATCGAAAATCAAAATTTCGACCCGAAAAAAAAAACGACAGTGTTACCCCTTTCGTTTTTTTTCATTTTTGGGCGAAAAATGAAGTTTCTCCAATCTTCTCAAAACTCTGGATTCTGATAGAGGGGCGCAAGACTTTGACCTGAGTGCAAAAATGGAGGCTCTAGACCCTTCCAGAGCTGAGATATCGAAAATCAAAATTTCGACCCGAAAAAAAAAACGACAGTGTTACCCCTTTCGTTTTTTTTCATTTTTGGGCGAAAAATTAAGTTTCTCCAATCTTCTCAAAACTCTGGGTTATGATAGAGGGCCACGAGACTTTGACCTGAGTGCAAAAATGGAGGCTCTAGACCCTTCCAGAGCTGAGATATCGAAATTCAAAATTTCGACCCGAAAAAAAAACGACAGTGTTACCCCTTTCGTTTTTTTTCATTTTTGGGCGAAAAATGAAGTTTCTCCAATCTTCTCAAAACTCTGGATTATGATAGAGGGCCACGAGACTTTGACCTGAGTGCAAAAATGGAGGCTCTAGACCCTTCCAGAGCTGAGATATCGAAATTCAAAATTTCGACCCGAAAAAAAAAACGACAGTGTTACCCCTTTCGTTTTTTTTCGTTTTCGGGCGAAAAATGAAGTTTCTCCAATCTTCTCAAAACTCTGGATTATGATAGAGGGCCACGAGACTTTGACCTGAGTGCAAAAATGGAGGCTCTAGACCCTCCCAGAGCTGAGATATCGAAATTCAAAATTTCGACCCGAAAAAAAACGACAGTGTTCAACTTTCGTTTTTTTTTTTTTTCATTTTTGGGCGAAAAATTAAGTTTCTCCAATCTTCTCAAAACTCTGGATTATGATAGAGGGCCACGAGACTTTGACCTGAGTGCAAAAATGGAGGCTCTAGACCCTCCCAGAGCTGAGATATCGAAATTCAAAATTTCGACCCGAAAAAAAAAAGACAGTGTTACCCCTTTCGTTTTTTTTCGTTTTCGGGCGAAAAATGAAGTTTCTCCAATCTCCTCAAAACTCTGGATTCTGATAGAGGGGCGCAAGACTTTGACCTTAGTGCAAAAATGGAGGCTCTAGACCTTTCCAGAGCTGAGATATCGAAAATCAAAATTTCGACCCGAAAAAAAAAAACGACAGTGTTACTTACCCCTTTCGTTTTTTTCCATTTTTGGGCGAAAAATGAAGTTTCTCCAATCTTCTCAAAACTCTGGATTCTGATAGAGGGCAATGAGACTTAGACCTGAGTGCAAAAATGGAGGCTCCAGACCCTTCCAGAGCTGAGATATCGAGATATTTATAATGGCATAAATGCAACGTGGGATCTCAATACATCAGCTCTGGAAGGGTCTAGAGCCTCCATTTTTGCACTCAGGTCTAAGACCCATGGCCCTCTATCAGAATCCAGAGTTTCAAGAAGCATTTGAGTGGAAGCATTTTTATTGCATTTGAGTGGTGCTACTTCTACAGCCAAAGAGGACGCTATCCTATAATTTGGAGTGTGTAGCGCATGGAAGAAAGAGAAGGAGAAGGAGAAGGATCTGTCACTGAAGTTTGGTCTGTATAAGAAAGTCTGTATGAGTTCCAAGCACTATAAAGGAATGCTTAAAGAAATTTGAACCAGTTCTCAGTTTTTTGTTTTGTACTTTATATTTTATTTGCAATAAATATTCACAAAAATTCAAGCAACAACACTCTAGGATTTCTTGAATTTGGGCTGTGAGTCTGACCCGGTTCTCGCATTCTCCAGGTGGTTGGAAACATTAACAGGGGCTTACAGGAAAAATCCAACTATGTTTTTGCCACTACACAATTGCAGCTTGTTTCATGGCAAGTGAGCATACATGCACTCATTTTGAAATTTGAACGGCTATAACTCTGGAACCAAGCTGCCCAGATGCACCAAACTCGGGTCAAAGTAAAGAAAAAGTGAACAAATCCTATGATACTAGACTATATGAATACGGGTCAAGGCATCAGCAGTTATGTTCTCTGAACCTTTAATGTGGTGAATATCTAACAGGTGTCCCTGTAAAAATAAGCACCACCTCATTAACCTTTGGTTTGGGTTCTGCAACGAGTGAAGAAAAACGAAAGGGTTGTGATCAGTAAAAACCAAAAAGAGGTCCCTCAGATTAACTCACATTCACCGCACAAACAAAACAAACTAAAAAAAAAAAAAAAAAAAAAAAAAAAATCAGAGCATCCTGTTAAGGATACCCTGCTAAACCTATCAGGGAAAAGCATATCCAACAAGAAACCTCCCCTCAAACATACCAGTAGAGTCAGTAGGCTACTTACCGAAACCAACCTCCCGTGAAATCAGCCAAAAACAAGCAAACCAAAAAACAAACAAACAAACAAACCAATCACTATAATCCTCCACGAAATTTCAAAACTGATCAAATATTACTAATAAAAAATACACAATTAACAAACTAATCATTAGATTAACTAAATCAATTATTAAAGCAAACAAAGTTATGGACGAGCCCCCACATTTGTCACGACCGGCTCAAAGCCGTGGCAAATGAAATGGAGTACACAGTGATTGGATTGCAAAAAATAAACATGTATTAACATAAATGTTAAAACATATAAAAATAAGAAAACATGGTCATCTGTAATGTCTGTCAGGTGCATGGATGTAAATGTATCAGTTACAGAAATCAGAAATCCAAACCAAATAACAAAAGCCAAGCCCAAATCAAACACAAAGTAACCTGGAGAACAGACTCTTCCTCCATACCTGCCAGCCAAACTTTTATAGAGGGATGAACAGGTGGACATCGTTCCCCTTGATGAGTCTCCTAGCCACACCCACTATCAAGATAAGTAGAGACTCTCACAAAGTGCATCTATCCATAAAAAATAAATATTAATATATAATATTTAAAACATTCATATTTAAGTTGCGCTTTAGATTTAAGTCAAATCCATATACTCTTTTAGCCAGAAGTTATTTTACTTTTTAAATATGGATATTTTTCTTACATCTCCATCTTCCTCATTACTCCACATAGTCAACATCTGAGATATTTTCATCAGCTATATGTTTAAGCACTTCAGAACTGTATACTCTGCACATGAAAAAGTTTCAAAAATGTATCTGTGATATTTATTTATTTTTTAATAAAAGAAATTTCAATCAGCATTACTGAAAACGTGACTTCAGTAACAGGCTTTCAAACCTGCTGTCCATTGTAATGGACAGACACTTTAAAAAAAAATCCTGGTTTAAAACGTGCAATTCTACAGTCGATTTTTAACTTTAATTAATAAGTTCAATCTTTTTATTTTACATACAAACTATGAAATACTGGCAAAAATATATACAAAATGTAAATACACCTCAGGAAATATTGCTTGCTTCTGTATTTGGAGTGAAGTGCTGCCAAATATATATATATTTATATATATATAAAATTACTACATGCAGAGCTTTACTGGCATTTGATTGGATGACAAACGTCCAATCTCATGGACTGCAGGCTTAAAACTAGGTGAAATGCTCCAGAAGTTAAAGAAAGGGGGCTGACATGTGACATCCATTTTAATGGACACAATGGGTTAAACACATTTTAAGGGTTCTGTCAGTAGTGGGCACTACTAAACTATTGTACAGCCGAGAGAACGAGAACAAGGGAAGTTAGCAAGGGAAGGTCATTGAGGAAATTGACTTAAACAACCCAAATATTTCTTCAAGAACAAGAAATCAGCTAAAAAGTGCTTCATAGACAAAAAGATCCAATATAAAATGAAATTACTGATTTTTGTCGCTATTTTCACACATAATAGACACTCTGACACTCTTTTTGTAGAATGACAGAGGACGCTTCTTTTCGTATGTCCTTATTTTCCCCACTGTCATACAGTTAGCATGGCAATGCAATAAGAATAAAAAAAAAACATTTTCCTTTCTTAAAAAATGGGATTTTTTACTTGCTCCACCGTAGGATGTAGTTTTTCCATAGTTCAACGTTTTGTATGATATCGTGTAGTCGACTTATCATGTGAATTATAAAAGAATGTAATCCATTTACAGATGTCAGCTGTAATGTTAGCTAATGCTAATGCTGGACTTGAGTCCAGAGAGCCAAGTTCTCCCGACACACATTTTCACCATGTGTTTGCCGTAATTGTTATCAGAGTAACAATATTACATGAATTCCAGAAATTACATGTTATGATCTTTCAATAGAATCAAGAAGTCATTTGATCAACATCACTACTTTAGTTATTTGATTAGCAACCAAGAAATAGTGCAGAATCGAAAATATTTCTCAATTTCTTACATTATTTCAAAACAACATAGGCCTTTAGACTTAAGATTGAGCCACTGAAGTCACTTGGAGTATTTTAACAATGTCTTTAATAACTTTTCGAGGCCGGCAAGTTTCAGTTACTCAAGAAGCCTATGGACTAGTATGGAGGAGTGATCCAGCAATCAGATTTCATCAAAAATATCTTAATTTGTTTTTTCCGAAGATGAACGAAGGTCTTACGGGGTTGGAACAACATGAGAGGGAGTAAATACTGACAGAATTTTCATTTTTGGGTGAACTAACCCTTTAAAACAGATCATTTCAGTCAGAGGGTCAGAATGAAGGTTGAAAATAACAATTTCTTACATTTACATTTTTTTAGCAAAAAAAAAAAAATGTTCAGCATTTTAAGTGAATCTCAAATAACATTAAAATAGGCTACTAAAATAAATAAATAAATAAAAAAATCAGAGACACAAAACCTTTCCAAAGGAGAAAAGGTCCAGATTTTTAGTGATTTCAGACACTTAGACAGACAATAATAATAAACTCCTTAATTAATAAATACATTCTAATTAGTTCTGAAATTATATATACAGATTGAAGAATTTTCCATTGATTTGAAAGAGGAAGAAAAAAAGCACTCCAGACATAAAGCATGCTGTGATTTCGATTGAGCGAGAAAGGTTGAAAATCCTAAAGGTATTCTTAAATGGGCTCATATGTCCCTGTGGCAATGAAACCTTGACATTCCCAAAATGTATTTTAAGGAAAAATGCATATCTCCCCACTTAGTAAATCTGAGTCACTATCTAAATGTGTGTGTGTCTGTGTGTGTGTGTAAGTAGGCCTTGAGGGGGCCCGCGGTAATGAGCAAAGCAGGTGGATCATTTAAAATGTGTTTCACAGCTATCTCAGATCTGCAGAGGGACTGTGGTGCACATACACGTGGAGATCAATTACTCAGAGCATTGTAGTATCATCTAAATAACTGTATGAGAATGTACATTTCCTCTCTGCTGATGTATAAACAGACCCTGACTCAATGTTTGATGGTGTCCCTAAGGATTTCCAGGGTGTCTATGCAAATAATTCAATCAATGTGTTTATTTCTTAAAGACAGTTCCAATTCGAGAAGGCATTGCAATGTTTTCTAATGTTTGAGAGCTGTGGTTTCAACTGCCTTCACTGTTTTATCCTTGTTTAGACGTTTGTTATTTTGATTAGAGGGGCTTTACGTGACAATTGATTTGTATATTCCCTCATTTCCTACATTCCCTGAATACAATTATCTTTGGTGATTGATATTTGTCCTATTGCATGCATGCTTTCAGAAGAAGTGCTGTCATATTGATGTTTAGAGAAGTGAAATGCACAATAAACAGACCTGCCCGCAGGACTCATCCTCAACCTTTCTGACACAAGGTAAGGATGGATGGCCATAAATAAATGAACCCTGCCGCAAAAAGAAACAAGGAAGAACATAGCGTCAGGAATCAGGATACAAGTGTTTATTAGGCTTAATTGTTTTTTCCCCACTTTATTTCATTGCTGAATTATAGCACTAACTCTGTAAACGCAAGAGACAGACGAGAAACACACTGAATGTCTCATACTCCATAATGGAGGAATTTTCAAGCGCTAGATCTGATTGTCTCCATTAAATATTTTATAATATTCTGAAACAATGACAACCTTTAAAAAAAAACTTCATTAGTGCACAGATGTCATTGTTTTCATTTTTTTTAATTTTTTTTTAAGATTATATTGCCTAGAAAGCTTAATGAAGTGTGCATGAACTATTTTTATGATGCTATTTTTATTATTATTATTTTTTTTTTACAGCCATGGTCACAAACTTCTGTTATATGGAAAAGAGGTGCAAAAAGATATATAGTGTGCATTTGGACTGATTTTATAATACTTTTATAATTGAAATGTATTTTATTTATTTATTTTGACACCCATGGTCACAGACTATGATTCTATAAAAAAAATGTGGATACTTTTATTATATAGACCTTACCCTCATTTCGTATGCTTTTATTTTGTGCTATTTTAGCTATGCCTTTAAGTTAGAAAAAAAAAACATTATTGATAATTAAACTAACCACTAGATGGCAATGATAATAACCCAGTCTTATTCCTTGTTGCATTGTTATTTTTCAGTCTACAGTCTACATTTTTTATGAATTCCTGTGTTGATATCAACTAACAGCATTATGACAGCATGCACACAAGTCCAGCCCGTTTGAGTCAGTACAGTAAGCACGAGACCCAAAGGTAAATCGGATCTCCACCTGTACACCCCTCTTGAGCTCTACATTGCTCTGACAGCATGGAGCACTAAAGCACAGACCTTTTTGGGGTCATACAAGTTGTAATGGACGTGACTCTGGCTGTGTGCAGTAATTAAAGCCGCTGGTATTGTAATAGAACAGCGGAGCTCGTGTTATATGGTGATCGATGGCTAGAGCCCATATGGGGAGTCATCACACACCTGTTGCTGCCTCCAGAGATGGACATGGGGCTCTGGTAAGAACATCAGCCTGGATGAAGGAGTCAGCCAAATGCATAAAGAAAGTCAGTACCAATCTCTAAAGACTGACTGCAACGCTCCGGCCATAAGAACCAACAACTCGAAGGCTGTGCGTTACTGGAGCAGCTCTTGAGGATTTGTGTGAAAATGACACACACAGGTGAAGTTATAGAGGACCAAACCCAGGGGCGGATTCTTCATTAGGGCGATGGGGCGACGCACCACCACCAAAGTGCGAAAGATACTTTTTAATCACATTCGCATTCAACCATAGACAGTAGCATTCAATGATTCAAAGTTACGCTAGCCGTCACTGTTGTTCTGCCTCTGGATATATAGTCCAATCAGCGGCAAGTCGCGGTCTGTGGAGTACCGCCTCTTTTTGGGCGATTTCACTCTGGCCGTCAATCAAACCTTTTTTCGAACTGCTAGGCTATCCACCTTAGTCCTACGCCCCATGACGCTTTGCGCAAATAATGGGTGTAACTTCCGTTAAGCTTTAAACAATCAGTGAAAGGCTCGATCTAAGAACAGAAAATGTTAAAAAAGTGTCATTAATCGACTCACCCTTCAACCATCGAACATTAAAATAAAATTTAAAAGCTTAAAATAATCAACAGGTACTTTTAACAGACCAAAAATAGCCCCATATGTGCGAGTCTTGGGTTAAATATCACTGTAGTAGGCAAACACATTCTCATCCCAAGGCGTCATACTGACGCTATATATATCTGCATCTCAAATGGACGCTAAAGGGTGCCATGTGCGTTGGATGTCTACGGATTGGCAAAAGCGTCAGTATATGACGGCTTGGGATGAGAACGGGCTGAAATATCTGTATTGTTTAACAAGCCTTAATCAAAAATGTTCATTGTCTTAAGCATTACGCGACTATATCAAAGTGATTCCCGTCATTTTGACAGATAAATTGCATTTATCCGTGAAAACAAACCTGGGACATGAGGATTTGAGGAGAATAACAAGAGATTCTTGTGCAGTGAATTATTCATAGAATATCGTAAATTAAATTCGGGAGAACAGACCACAAATGTGCCGAATATGACGTCCTTTTTCAAACTTTTACAGCGGAATGCCAAAGGAAAAAAAATCATCACGAGGAAAAGAAAGCAGTGACTGATAACATGTCACGTTAAAATAACAAGTAGGCCTATACCGTTATTCTCATGATGTCTGAAAATAAATCATGAAGGAATAAATAAATAGTATATTCCTGCATAGTATATAAATGCTTTAAATAAATAGTATAGGCTATAAACTGCTAAAAAAAACAACAACAACAACAACTAGGGTTCTAGAAATGCAGTCCTGAAACTGCAGAATCCAGTAGCCTATAGCTATTGCAGGAATACACTACTCGTGACAAAAAGAGACCAGACAATCAGTCCACACGAAAGTCACTTTTAAAAAAAGCCTGCTGTCTGTTGGTCAACCCAGCAAATTCGCCTGACTAACTGACGATCATGATGAGCGAAATTTGCGTGGAGTATTTTTTCGCCCAAAAGCAAGATTCCTTCTGGACTGATTGGATTTACCTCATGAAATTTCTCCGAGCCACGGTAAATGTGACCGTGCCTCAACCGGGAGCTCTTAGGACACATTGACCACACGTTCAAGTCTATCACAGGGTCAGAACCTACCCGACAGATTGAGACTAGCTTCCCATTCCACATGCTCTCTATAATTACATCCACCGAGGGCCATTAGACACATGTTTTACACACCTTAATCGAAAGGTAAACGTTAAGGATGGCTCACCCCTGCTAGCTTTTTCTCTTCTCTCGCTCGGAGTATCTGCTCCACTCATCTATTATTCAAACACCATCATGCGTTCTCGCTCCTATCATGGCGGCTTTCTGTTTGTAAGTGACTGCGGTTTGAGGGTCCCGTCGAGAGCTTTTAAAAACAAAAGGGAAATGGCTAAAACAAATGTGGGCCCTTGGTAAGGGACTGCTGCTGGGAAGCAAATTCAATGCTACACACATTTCAAAATGTAGCCTACTAATTTGTACCATTTGGCAACACTTGAGGTATAGACTAATAAAGGTAGCCTACCTTTAAGTTTTTTAATTTACTTTTTAAATCACAGAGCAATCAGAAAGACCAGTGAAGTTAAATACAAGCATTTATATAGGCCTTCAAATTAATATATTCAAATAAATACGCAAATGAAAGTCACTCAAACAAACTTCAAAAGAAAGACTTAAAAAGAACATTTTTAATAAATAAAAATTATAACTTAACAAATAAATATTGTTGTGATAAACTACCTGCGTTTGCTCAAAATAATTTTAAGGTGCCACTTAGCCTATTTAAAATCTGAATGTGGTCATCAGGCCAAACCCTTTAAAACATTTGCTTTTAACAGCGAAGCACAAAAAAAACAGAACTTTTACCGAATTCCCATTCTCTGATCTAGCAACACAAGGACAAGTGCCACGGCTTTGTCCTAATAAGGCCTCATTTACAACAAACAATGACCGTCTGGATGAGCAAAAGGGGTCTGATTGTAACCCACAACAAATTAGAATAAAAAAAGTGTCCCGAGTGCCAGGAGGTGTAACACGGTGAGAAGTCTGCAGATGTCGTGGTGTCGTCGTGCCATGCCAGCTTTGAAGAGGAGCGTGAGAAAGGAGGGAGAGGAGGCATCTCTCTTCCCGGCCCACAGTGCAGTTAATCCCACTTTATCCAAGAGAGCCGAGCTGTCAGATCTGGAGTTGGAGAACACAAAAGCAGAGCAAACATGAGGCTTTAGATACATTTTAAAGACCATTTAACAAGTCGCTGGTCTAAGGCTAACAAAGGCACACTTATTCATTAAAACCCTCCCCCTTGAAGAGCTGGAACCCTGGGATGTGGTTAACTAAAGTACACGGCTCCCTTTCAGCTCAGTGAAAATACTTGTGTCTCAGAAAGGGAAGTTTTTGAAAACAGACAGCTGGGAATAAACTGCACAGTCAATAAAAAGAATGGGAACTGTTTAATCATGTAAAACAACGCCTGTTGGAGTGACATAAGCCTTATTGAGGACGTATTTGCATATGCACTCCTAATAAACAAGCCATTTACCTCATATGCCCCACAAACAGAGGGAAACAATGTGTGGATGTTGCTAAATATCCAGTCTGTTCCTAATACTTTAAAATGCTGGTTTGAATGAATAAAATTGCTGCAATGACAGCACAAATGTTTGATCTAATTTTCCTGTCATGTTTCAAAAGTGATCAAAGATGTTTTTCCAAACCAAGAAGGCACTGAATTATTTAGCTAATTTCTATTTATTTTTTATGGATGATGCATTTGATTTGCACTGCAAAATGAACAAATGTACATTTTACTGGAGCTCTAAAATGTATTTTAGTCAAACCCACCAGTAATTTTGACCATCTACCCATCCATTTATCTATCTGTCTGTTGTTTATCTGATTAATAAATTATGATTCAAATTATAATTCATCTTTGATACACTCTAAAAATACTGTTTTGGGGTCAAATATGGACATTTTTAAATTGCATTTTTAATCCAACGTTTGGGTTTTTGAGTTAAAACAGTTGAGTTGAGAAGTTGAGTGTAGGCGTCATTCTGGTCATGTGGTATACATACTGTATATATATACCATTTGAGTTTGTACTTATTTTATATATATATATATATATATATATATATATATATATATATATATATATATAACATAACACATATATAAAATAAGGACAAACTCAAATGTTGGGTAAAAAATGTTATTTTAAATTAACTTTAATTTTCAACTGTAATTTTTTTTAATTGCATTTTTGAAACAACATTGAAACAACCCAGCATTTTTTGGAGTGTATATATATATATATATATATATATATATATATATAAAACATTAGAGTGAAAAGTTTCATTTAAAAAATAATATGAATTTAAATGTTTCATCTAAATTAAATACATTTGATATATATTTAATGAACTCAAACTGTCTTCTTACCACTTGTGTTCCAGATGGCATTGGTCTGATTCTTATAGCCGTTCTTCATGCATTCATCCACATATGACTTGGGGTCACAGCCTGACATGAGGATTTCTCTGAGCAGGGCGATGTAAGCAATGGCCAATCTTAATGTGTCTATTTTCGAGAGCCGTTTCTCGTAGGGGAAGGTGGGCACGTGGCAGCGCAGCTCCTCAAATCCAGAATTGATGCTGAGCATCCTTTTCCTCTCCCGGATGTTGGCGGCGTGGCGCTGCACCTTGTACGGATGATGGGACGTCAAGCGCCGCTGTCTGCGATTGCTGTTCTCATGGGGATCGTCGACTGAGGAGCTGTCCACTTCAGCACCGACCTCCAGCTGCGGAGACTGCGTGTCTAAGTCCGTGAAAGTCAGCTGAGCCTCTGGGAACACAGACTGGCACCCGAACGAGGACCAGGGGGACAGCTGACCTGTCATAGCGCTGCAGTCAAAGAGCAGCGTGTCCATCTGAGACTGGAACTGAGAGTTAGGGTCCATTTGGCCCCAGAAGGGAAAGTCTGTGGCAGCATCTTGATCAAAATCAAAAAATATGTCTTCCATTTCCCCTCCTTTTTTCTCAGATGTCACTAAAACAGCGTGAGGAGAGCTTCTATCGTGCGTAAACTGGGAAGCCCTGTGCGTAATGGCCATTAAATAGCTCCAGGTCTCGCCGCAGGGTGCTTGTCTCTATTCAACAGGTTTGAAAGGGAGCTCATTAGGACGCGTGCCTCCTCCTAATAACTCTGCCATTTCAAAAGCACTTCAGGCATCGGTTGATGCTCAGAGCACGTGTCACCGCAATCATAAAGTTATCTTAAGCTGTTTCCTATTCGTTTCAAGCAGTGGACTAATATTTACTGCACCAACTGGACGTTCTGAAGTATTTGCGTTTTGAATTAAATTGAATTAGTCGTCTGGAACATGGGTGGTCAAAGTCCAAGACACCTGTCTTAGCCTTATCTTCATAACAACAATATAAACAATCGATTATATATAGGGATATATATAAGCGATTATATTATATACCCCTAAGGATTATTATTTTAAGAGATTTATTTCTATTGCAAAATAAGATATACTTTAACCTTTCGCTAATCAATTTTAAATAAATTTGTCATATAGGCTAAATAAAATATCTGAACAATAATCTTGACAATTTTACTATATGTTTAGATATTCGCGGCCAATTGTCTATAGACAAACACTGGAGCTTTATCTGCTTGTAGCCTAATAAAAATGACCTGTAAAAGTATATCTTCATACAGTATGTTCAGATATAAATGTATTAAAATATCAACAATGCACGTGTCATTTATTTTTCTTAAATATGAAATATTTTCCACATTTTTGTAAAATTCCTCCCAACGGTCGGTTCACGTAAAGTTTTATAATGTTTTACTGTAGTTATAGGAAACGCATATTTAAATGTAAATATTTTAATAAAAATCAACTATTATTTTATTAAATTTTACATATTTAAATATTTAATTTGAAGATAAACATTAACATTTGTACGAATTTCACATTGCATGTAGCCTAATTATTTAGAATAACTTTTAAACGACACAACAAAATACAATATATATATATTTGGTATAGTCATGTAGCTAGTTTTTAATGATGTAACTTAGGCTAACTGACACCACGTGATGTTTATGAAAAATTACAAATTACAATTTATTTATTTAAGCGACCAGTAACCCGTTTATTAGAGCATAGAAACAGTACCTAGCCTAGAGAATTATTTTTTTCGTTTCATTTTTAATGTATCTTAATAGAGAGCATTAAAGTTCTGCGCTTTTTTTTTTTAGATTGGAAAATTAGTAAAGCACTTTATAATACAAAAGCACTTTATTTTTTGTTATTAAATTCTAAGGCTCTTTGTCCGGAACTAAACCATAGGAAATGTATTTATATTTAAAAAGGAATAGTGCGTTTTAACCTGAAGTGGATCCCGAGGAAAGGCTTGTCAGAACCTTCTGCTCTGCAGACAGCAGGCATCCTAAACCTGAAGAATACTGCTGTCAGATGCAGAGATCAGCCATTCTCCAAAGCACAACAAAACACTCAACTACTGGAAGGACCATAGAGACCATGTACATCTACAATTCTTTGTGTGAAATTGAAATCGCCCATCTAGAATGAAATCTGTGCGGATTTAATACAAAACACTGAGTTGGCTGACTTGGCTCATGCGGCCCTTGAATCTAAAGCACCAAACCGTCTGTTTAGTCTGCCATCTTGGAAATTGTTTTTAAAATATAATTAAAACCACAACCTCACAACTTCCTTCACACCTGTTTTTTAACCTGTAATGATCCATATCCCGGTTTGTGTTTTATGAATAGTTGTCTTGTTTTAAATAATATAAGTGAATGGAAAAATATAAATAAACGTTACTAAAATTATTGTGGATGTTTAATGGATGGAGTCACACCAAAACATATAATGATGAAAAAAAATGTTATGATAAAATGTTGTGCCCTTGACGTCGAAGTTTTCTCAGAGACGCTAAATCGCTGTACATTGACAATATTCTTAAAGGGATAGTGCACCCAAAAATGCAAATTCTACCATTAATTACTCACCCTCACGTCGTTACAAATCAGACTGTCATTCATCTTCAGAACACAATCGAGGATCTTTTTAATGAAATCTGAGAGCGTTCTGTCCCATTAACAGTCTACACAACTTTTCAAAAGATTGCCAACTAATCCATGTGAATTGAGCGGTTAAGTCCAAATTTTCTGAAGAGACACGATGACTTTATATATTGAGCCGATTTAATCTAGTCTTTTATTCATATAAACATTAATCAGTAAACATAAACAGAAGCTCATTGGTTCTTACTGAGGCTCAAACTTGCTGCAACACAATTGGTTCTCGCACGTCAAGCGAATATGCTTAAGCTTCCATTTACCATAACTGATGTGTAAGTTGATGAATGTTTATATGTGAATAAAATGTATCCTGTGCATTTTCTCCATTCACAGAAAACTATAATCAGACAACCCGTTCTCACTGCCAAGGCGTCAGTCTCTGTGTTTGGGTTATTGCAAACTTAATCTTTCCAGATAACTAGAGAGTATGACAAACAACTTTCTGTGTGCTGAAATAATGGTGTTTGTTCCACTGCAGTGACTGAAGATAAGAGCTCTAATAGCTTCAGTCACATGTCAGACATGCTCTGCTGTGTATAGAGGGCATGAGACAGTGATAGTTCAGCGCTGTTTACTTCTACACACTCTGAGCACAATCAGTTTTATCAGGGTGATTATATACTTTGAACTCTGGGGTCACAGTCAACTTAGACTAGTGCAATGCATTTGTTGACTCTCGCTGTTTTTGTTTTTTTCATTGCATTGCTTTGCAAAGGTCTCGATACTCTTGCTAATAAGCCATACTGTTTAGTTATTCAAGTGAGTTACACAGACCAGAACAACTGAACGTGCACACACAAATCTCTGGTCTGGTGACCACTTAGATTGGGCTTGAGGAAGCCAACAAAATGGCTGCACACAAAATGACATCAGTGTTAAATAGTGTTTAGTTAGTGCTACAGATTCAACATGGCCGCTCCAGGATTTGAAGGCAATATTATAACCCTGATGTTTTGCATTGGTGTACTTTACACTTACAAGCTGCTTTTCCTTCACTATCTCCGCCAACACACAAAAAAGGGAGAAATAATGACGATTCAAGTTTTGTTTATACATAAAAATACACAATTTACATTTGTCTACAAACGATTTAAGCAAAAGTCTTTAGATCAACAGGTTTTTACGATCTTGACAAACAAATTCAGTGAAGTGTCTAAACTTTTGACTCGCATTGTGTTTCCCTTGAACACTGTTTGGTCTTTGTGTTGCACTTGTTGGAATTAATCCTGTCTCATCACATTAGCAATGCAAACTAGCTGATTGTCCGAGTCATTTGTTTGTGCCGCATATGTGTGTTTGGCCTGCTGGATCAGTGCCTTGATCTGGCCAAATAAACACAATGTCTAAACAATCAGTGTGCCTCCTCACATTCCAGGTGCACATTTCACTTAGTAATTGGGTTCAGAGAGAGTGAGAGAGAGGAAACAACATCCTTGTTTAACAGAGAACCTTAATATTCAAGGCATGCTTTCAGGTTTGGTTTAATATAATCAGAGCATGTTGGAGATGCTCTCCAGTTTCATTTCAGTTTCATTTCATTGGAAATTGTTCTTTTATAAGCATCACACAGAATAATCTTGCTGTTCAACAACCCATTCAGACATCCTGTGGGGAGTTGGGGAATGTTATTGTACGTTCAATAGTAGTGCATCATGATATTGCCTTATAAAAGGCAACTAATCAGGCTATACATGGAAATTCAAGTATACAGTTTTCTCCAGACGAGTTTGCATGCAATGACATGCACTACCTTTCAAAAGTCTTGGGTCAGTCAAATTTTGAATACATTTAATTGTATGCAGAAAGGATGCATTAAATTGATCAAAAGTGCCAATAAAGACATTTATAAAGTTTCAAAAGATTTGTATTTTAAGCAAATGCTGTTGGTCACGGTTTCCACAAAAATATAAAGCAGCACACCCAGTGTTTTAACTGTGATAATAAGAAATGTTGGTGACACTTTACAATAAAGTTCATCAGTTAACTACAATACTTCTTAATATTAATTTCAACATTTACTAATACATTATTCAAATCAAAGGTTGTTTGTTAATATTTAGTTAATGCTAACATGAATAAACAATGCTGTATTTTTATTGTCTAACATTTCCAAAGATTAATTAAAAACTGTAACAAATGTATTGCTTATTGTTAGTTGATGATAATTAACTATATAATGTTAACTAATGAAAGTTTTGGAAACACTTGGAAAGTGTTCCCGAAATATTTATTGAACAGCAAATCAGTATATTAGAATGATTTCTGAAGGATCATGTGACACGAGTAATGATGCTGAAAATTCAGCTTTGCATCACAGGAATAAATTACTTTTTAAAAATATATATAGCCCTCAATCAGGTCATGGGGTCTATAAGGCCCCAATCGACTTTTACTTAATTAAAAAAAAGGTTCCCTTCATCTCAGTGGAATAAGATTTTGTGACTTTTCATACATTTTCTATCTATACTCACACAAAAAACTGGGCTTGATTTGGTTGTTCTGAAGGCACGTAAAAAAAAAAAATGTTTACACTTCTGGTCTTCGGGGTCAATATGACCCCACACTGAAATGAATGGGAAATGTGAAAAAAACGAAATATCTAAATATATTTTCTTCATGTGTCGAGAAAAAAAAAAAAATCCGGCATAAATCTGAACATTTTTACACAGAAATGAAGGCCTAGTACTAGAGCATAAATGCAATGTATCATAAAAAAATATTTCATATGCAAGCTAATGGTGTAGTATATGGATACAACAGTACTTTATATCTCCAAAAACACAGCATTAATGAATAGATGAGAAGTAAACAAAAAAAAAAAAGATATATTATTTGTATGATTAAAAATTTATATTTTTTGTACAATTACTCAATCAATTGTTGGGGTCGTATAGACCCCAAAGCCCAGAAGTGTAAACAGGAAACGAAGACCATTTGAAGGTTAAAAAGAAAAAAAAAACTTTTTAAAATTGTAATCAAATACTTCACAATATTAGCGTTTTACATTATTTTTGATCAAATAAACGCCTTGTTGAGTAGAAGAGACTTCTTTCAAAAACGTTACAAAACAACCACAAACTTAGCTGACTTTTTATGCATCATATAACAGTATTTACAAAAGAATCACAATCTCATCATGAATCCTGAATACTCATGAACTCAAATTTGGGAGCGGGGAATGGAGAGGCGTTCAATTGTGTTTATCAGTAAATTAAATGAATAGAAAAATCTCCAAGTCTATAACATGAGTTCACGCGTTACCCCCAAAATTGCAGCAGCAAGAGGTCCTACATCTACTGTCTGTGAGCTGTGACACCACCACAGTCTCTTCCTCTCATTAAAACTATGGGACATTTTCCCCTCTTTTCCGGCTCTTTCCATCACTCAGCCATGTCTGGAAAAGGCATCAGGCTCACAAAATCTTCTTGCATAAACAGTCCTCCCGTGGGCTGGGCAGAGACGGCAATATGTCAGCCGTTGCCTTTAGAATCGACATATTCAGACCAAACACATTCACCTTCTTATTCAGGTAAGAGCGGATGCGGCCATTTGTAATTTTATTGTGCCTGGCTTCCAGTGTCATTTGCTTTTAGCTGTACACATTGATCGGAATTGGATCTTAATTCAATAATCACAAACGACTGGAAAAGTAAAAAAAAAAAAGGCTGATTTCGGCCTCTATAAAAGTACAAAGAACACAAAAATATAAAATAGTTGATTTGTGATTACATATAACATTTTTCCCTATTAAATGTTATTTTATTTTTCTAGATACTAAAACAAACGCTTTTTATGACATCTCTGATTTTAAGACTAATTATGAATTATGAATCTGTTTTCATTGAATTTTGAAATTGAAATTAACTGATCAAAATAACACAATTGGAACATTTCTATGGCTTGCAAGCTATTTTTATCTATTTAATCTTTCAGAATACATAATTTAAAGTAAAGCATCACTAGAAAAATACTTCCTATGCAGTTATGACGCTGAGAAGGTAGCAGCCAGTGAATCAGCTCACTATATGTTTTGGATCAGATCCACTGTCTTTTCCAGATCTTCCCTCTCTGTTAAAAGACAAATCTCTTTATCTCTCTCCCCCTCTCAGAGTGAGTTTATGGCAGGGGGTGTTAATTGTTCCTGCAGATCTCAAACTCTTGCAACTGAGCTGCTGAATGGCCTTGAGGTTCCCGGGGTCAAAGCTCTCTGGCTCTTGAGTATGTGTGGCTGAAGAAAGAGACTGGCCAGATACCGAACTCTGTCGTCCCTTGCTAAAGGAGTGAGGTGCTCTTCTGCATAGACGATCGTGTTGACAGGTCATATGTGAATGCTTAGAGCCCTCATTTATTATCACACTGTAGGATAAAGAATAGAGCTCTTGTACACCGCACAGGTGCACCGCCGCCAATACACTGCCTTTAGCTTGAGCAGTCGTCAGGAGTCACCAGATTAAGAATAAGAGGAATGTTCACATAATCACTGCAACGTGTTGTTTCTCATTTTAAGAATAACAAACATGAAGAACCTGCTCAGAAAGGTTTTGTAAGGCACGGTCATCACACTCAGAGACCTGGACAAAATAAGCAATGGCAAAAGAATAGCATGGGGATATATCCCCATAGAGGGATTAACTTTTTTGCTCACTAGCCACTGTGGTTAGTGGTTTTCCAAGTTAGAGCCACAATTTTTACATCAATTCCATGGGGAAAAGCTGTCATAAATATATTTTTAATATTGTCTCATAATTTGGCAGCAGGTATATTAGGCTTCTGTAACTTTAAGACCTGACACACAGACACATTAACTGTTACACAAGCATTTTCTTTCTCAACTGTTTACATTTACTTAAACCATAATTGATTGTATTTACGTGACTCGCCAAGCATTTTGACATTATTTTGTGTATATTTGACTGTTTAAATGCAATAAGTGCAATAATATTTTTTGATAATACTACATTGCACTTAGTTTATTATTTCAGATTTCTTTGTTAAGAGACTACAATTGGAAAATATATATATATTGTATATAAAATTCTTTATGTCGAAGTGGCTGGTAGGAGTGAGAGCTTTACACGACACGGAAATCCCGCATTCGGGCGTGAATAAATATATATATTATAAATATATATAAATATATATATTATAAATATATTATAAATATATATATTATAAATATATTATAAATATATATATATATATATATATATATATATATATATATGTAAAATACACTCTAAAAAAATGTTAACATAACAATGTTAACCCATTGTTAGGTTAAATATGGACAACCCAATACATTGGTTTAAATTTTTTAAATGAAATATTTTTAAACCCATTGGGTTTGTCCATATTTGACCCAGCAAAAATAATTAAAAATGTACAAATAAAAATAGTAATAATAATACTAAAATGTAATACATGGAAAATAAACATCATATTACACACACAGAAAATATTGAATAAAGTACAAAACTCAATTATATATATTAGGGCTGTGCAAAGATTAATTGCAATTAATCCAAAATAAAAGTTTGTATTTACATAATATATTTGTGTGTGCTGTGTATAATTGTTTTGTATAAATACACACACATGCATGTATATATTTAATAAAATGTGTTATTCATAAATATAAATTATGTATATATATTTTGGATTTATCAAATTTCGACATGTTAAAAGATCTTATTAAAATTCCCCATAAAAAACTTTATCAACAATACAGTCTTTTATTGCAAAATCAGTTTGCAAAAAAAAAAAAAAAAAAAAGTGAGGGGGTCACATGTTTGATAACGCTAATTTACAAACCACGATGACAGCAAAACCATGGTGCCATGTTCCCAGAGCCTTAGACACTGGTTCACTAGCAGAAACATTAATAAAATGACTCATGAACTGCTTATTCCATCCCCATAACATTGATTAAATGACTCATGTCAGTGTTTAAAATGTCTTTCTCATGAATAATCATTTATTGAGTCAGTGCAAGTACGCTTGGTAAATCATGGCTTGGAGGAGGCTATTGTTAGTATTGGTCATGTGTTTCAGGTATAGCATCCAAACATAACCAACAAAAGAGTTTTATTATTGGCTCATTATCAGACAGTTTTGCCTGATAATAGATGGGGCACTAAAAATGCTGTTTCGAAATAATGGATCAAGAGTACACTTTAATACATATGTAGGCCGTTTATTTAGACAGTGCTGTATTTCAACAATTTATTTGGTTAATAATTATTTTTGTATTAAAAGTTCACTTAGGGGTAAAATGAAAAGAACATGGTAGTTTTACGTAACAAAAACAATAACGCAATAAGTATCAATGAAAATGTCATTAATCTACTGAGGTAAACAAACTCTAAGAGTAATGTGCATATCAGCTGGCATTTAGGAGAAATTATAGACATATTGTGAAAAGAAATCTGCCGTTTTGGCTGAGCTCTATAAAGCAGAAAGAGGAGGTGGACACATCTCATCTAAAAGAGTAATGAGTCTGACAGCTCTTTATAGCTTCCTTTCACAATGCTATCCAGTACTCGGGCGGCAGCTATTGCATTGTAAAATATTAGATTTTCTTATATATATATATATATATATGAAGTCAAACTTTAGTTTTAGATGTCACTTGAAAGTATCAGTCTTATACGTTGCATATATGTAAATGTCAAATTATTCGACAGCAGTTGTATAGTCGAAATGTAAACAATGCAAAAGAGCTCTTTTAATCATTAAAATAGTTTAGGACATTGTATGATCAATAAAGTGCAATTTTTGTTTGGCTCCTTAAAGATTTGAGTAAATCAAAGCATTCTGGAAATCAGTTTCAATCTGTCAAATAAATGAAAGTTAATTATGTATGTTGATAAAACTTAACTAAATATGCATGTTAGTGAAATGACAATTTCTAAAGCTGATTTAAATTAACATTCAGGAAACAAACAAATGCATAATAAGACTTTTAAGCAGGATCAACCAATATAGAAAAACTATATTGAAGAAGATTATTCAAGCATTTTAACGAATTCTAATAATTCATCCCAGACGACAAAACACAGTTTGTATTTTATATACACCAGGCTGACATATGAGAACAATTAGGAGGTCTGCATGGTTTGAGTGGAGAGCATAAGTTGGCGGAAGTAAGTGTCAGGTCTCAGAGTGGGGTCTGTGCCAGCTTGTTTGCACTTGCATCCCTAAAATACTATATGACGAGGCATTTGCATGCAAGGCACAGATGCAGTAAAGCATAAAAAAGCCAAACATTGTGGAAACTTAACAGAATACCTGCAGCTCTGTACAATAACATCAGGCATAATGTAACAGAGAGTGAGGTAAGTTGTGCCATTATTTTTAGGGTAGGTCATTTTCAGAGAGGCTAGCAATAGCATAGCTTTGAAAGCTTACGATCCCACCCTCTTTTACCTTCTCTAAAGCCACGCCTCCTCCAAAACACATGAACGTGCACAGCCAGAGTGGACTCTGCAAAATGTCAAAATATAAAACCTTTTGCCAAGTTCACAAAGAAACGGTTTATCATTTATTTTGATCATGTTTTTAAACAACTATGGGAAAGTATTGGCAAGTTTATTAAAGGTAATATCCAGCAAGATATATCAGCAACCTTAAAAGACATTATTTTTGGATACTTTGACTTTGATCCCGATAAAACAAAAGCCTGCTTTTGTTACCAATTTAATTTATTTTATTGGGAAATTCTATATCCATAAATGTAAATTCTCCAACAACAAACCAATTTTTATAGTTTTTTTTTTGAAAGAGTTTGAAATGTACCATCTCATCCTCAGCAAATAAGAAAGCAATAAAAACACTTTTATTTTGTAATGACTTCAATTTGGTTAGACCTACTCTAAATTTTGTGTAGAATATATTGCCCTCTTGACCCTCATTTTATTTATTTATTTATTTATTTATTTTTCTCTTTCTTTCCTCTTCTTTTTTGTTTTAGATAGCTGTGTTAAGATGACTCTGTGCATATTGTTGTCATTTTTGTCCATATATGTTTGTAATTTTGTAACAGAATTGTATGCTATGATTGTCATCTTTGTTTGTTTGTAAGCATAATAAAAAAAGACCATTAAAAAAAATTAAAAAGTAGCAGAGCCAAGACAAATCTGAATCACTTAATTCCTCAAAAATGTTTCAAAATATTGTTAAAAACTATAAAAGTATACCAATGTTTTGAAATGCCCATATATTTTCGTGTTTTTCATGACTGTGACCTGCGGGAATCCCGCACTCCCCTACACATGAAAAAGAAAACAATAATCATCATCATATGCTCATTTCAATTCCTGGCTGCCCTCAGTGTTAAGCCAGACAACAATTCGCTTGCTCATATAGTTTGCATCCATGTTACTTTTGTTTCAAATATGTGGCCACAGACTCTTTCTGCAAGACTAAAAGAAAGAAGCATCCTCTACAGAAGCCAAAAGACCATAATTGCTCATGACCACAACCCTCAAGGCCTGGGAAAAGGTCACTCACGTCTATTGTGGTAAAACTTTCAGTTAACTTGGTGAGAAGGAGTTGAATAAGACAAACTACAAGCATGACAAAATGAGCTGCTGTTTCGTACAGCATTAGATCACTGCAGGAGAAATCAAGAGTGGAAGATCAAGTCATTACACAGAAGCAAGCAAATCAAGGCCACGTTTTGGCCACCGCTTATGCCATCTGAGACAAATTTAAGGTTGTAAAAGTTATTTTGAATTGCTCAGTGTGACACGCTCAAAGATTAATTGTGACTATAGCCTCTAACTGAGTTATGACAGTGTCTTTGGTCATTGTCTTGCAGGATAACTTTTGCTACAACATCCATCTATTAAATAACAAACAGAAGCAAAACTATTATTGACATACACACAGTAAAAATTACATGATCAATAAGATCTAACAACATATGTTTTTACATCGCTTTAAATCATCAAACTGAGCTAAGCAGTTTTCAACTTTTTTTTATGTTATACGAGATTCAACTAATTTTGAAGTCAGTTTAATGTCATTTAAGTTGAAACGACTTAAGCATACAAGGTGAAAAATTACAAGTTGTTTATTTACTCACCCCCATGTCATCCAAGATGTCCATGTCTTTCTTTCTTCAGTCGAAAAGAAATTAAGGTTTTTGATGAAAACATTCCAGGATTTTTCTCCATATAATGGACTTCAATGGGAACCAAACGGTTCAAGGTCCAAAAGACACTTTCAGTGCAGCTCAAAGGGCTTTAAACGATTCCAGACAATGAATAAACAAACAGAAAAATGTAAGTTTTATAAGCTCAAACGCTCTGTAGTGGCTTCCTTTCGAAAGTATATTTGACGCTACATCTGTTTTAACAAGACTTGAGCTTTATTGTAACAAAAAGGTGAAAACTTGAAGACAAAACTCCAAATGCTCCAAAACAAACAGTGTTGTGTATTGTAGGTCAAAAAAACTGTCTCCCTTTGCCCTTGCCACATCACTTCCTGTTTAAGATGGCTACCTTCAGGAGTCCCTAAAAAGGGGTTCAATTCCTTCCCCTACCACAGGGGGGAGTGCAGACAGTAGTTACATACGTTAGTAATAGCCTCATGGCACGCTCGCCTTGCTCTGTTCTGTGATGCGCCTTTGTGACTGTCCTGTTCGAACTCGTTCATCAAAATGAACGAATCTTTTTACGAGTCATTTGGTTTAAGAGAGTCACGAACTTGCATCACAGAATAAAGCAAGGCGATCATTTGAGCATATAAAACTTTTTTTTTGTTTTTGTTTTTGTTTTTAAAAGACCAATCTTTTCCCTTGATAAGACCCCTATTCATCGTCTAGAATCGTGTAAAGCCCTTTGAACAGTTTGCACTGAATATGTTTTTGGACCTTGAACTGTTTGGTTCCCACTGAAGTCCATTATATGGAGAAAAATCCTGGAATGTTTGCATCAAAAACCTTAATTTCTTTTCGTCTGAAGAAAGAAAGACATGGACATCTTGGATGACATGGGGGTTAGTAAATTATCAGCAAAAGATAAAAAAAGTGAACTACTCCTTTAAGGCAGCAACCTTTTTTTTATATGTGTGGGAAAGAAATAGACGGAGAATGTTTCCTTCAAAATGTTGATACTAACTGCTTACTTAATTATAGCAATTCTAGTGGGACTTTCACACTGTACAAACAAATTCACCTCCATGTTTGCTCTAAAGAATGTAGAATTATTTTTTTTACCAAGCATGATAGACTCCAGACACTGTAAATATTAGCATGAGTTTGTGCTGTAATATTTCAATTTTGCATGTCAAAGCCCAGTCGCTGCTGTCATGAACATCCGATATCATACAGTCTGATATAAAAGTTAATGTTGCACAATCTGACTTGGCTGTTATACTCAGTATCTCACTGGGGCCATTTTGAACATTTTGACAAGTAACAGTTGTAAAAGACCCAGTGCACACCCAGCGCTAGATGACAGCCATTTTTCCCCCTTTTAAATCATAAGCAGACTGTCAGTGGTGAAAACATCACAAACTTATTACAGGGTTTATGGTTTTCTGTTCATGTACTACACAGACCTTCACACATGATCAGGCCTTCTGCTCTGAGACTCACAATGTGTTGTGCTGAAGGTGTTTCTCTTCCTGTGTTTCAATCGTAGCCAACACTGTCAGCCTGTAATCCTACCACACAAAAAGATCAATTAAAAGGGAAGAAAAAACAGAAAGCAGTAGATTATGAGAAACAGATTGCTAAAGGTAAACATGCATCAAAAAGAATGAGTCATTGGACATGATGGTTCAAATTGGTCCACATTGCAGCTTATTCTGGCCAAGAACCGCCTACTTAATCAGGTCTGATTGACATAGAGCAACCAACCATATAATGTTCTGTTTAGAGGTGGTTTGATCAGAAATAGTTGATAGCACAATAACAGAACATCTCAAAATCTTCAAATAATTGCAAAGCAGTGTTGGTTTTTGATTCGTTATACAGTAAACATTGAACCGATCGTCAACTTTCACTCATTTGCATTTGCCTAAAGGGCACAGGTTAAACTCAAGAATGAATCCAAGAACTTTCTGTACATCTGTGGGTGATTTTGCGTGGCAGCAGGCCGAAGAGTTTACGTTTTTGCCAAAAACCTGCATGAGTTTCAGAGAAGATACAGTAGAGGTGAGCTTGTGTGTCGACATGAGATGTTGTGTTAATGCTAATCCTCTGCTGGCTGTAAACTCATCGGTCTCATGGCAACAGTGCGTTTTTCCACTGCACAACAAGCTCTGCTGACTGAAATGGGAATTATGTGGGTAACCTACTTTAATGGTGACATTTATGTGAAGTCTATAATAATTCAATTTCAAGAAAATGGAAGGAAAACAAACTCTTCAAAAGAAACCGCAAGAGCAAAGAATGCTGCCGAAATGTCACTTTAGAATTATTTGCAGTCACATTATGTCAGAAGTGACGGCTTACGTGGACACAATAGAAAGAAAACCAACAACAAAGGGATAATATTGCACTTTACAACCTTAAAGAAATGCCTTTGAGACACGAAATCTTTATTTCAGGGAGAGATTGCATTCAGAATAACACCAGCAGCTGAAGTGTGTATTTAGACCACCAGCAAGCAACAAAAATAATTGGCTTCTATTCTCATGATTTCTTCATATAATTTTATTCTGTATTATGATTTTTTTTTGTCTGTGCAGATTGCATCGGCATTCGCCGGGAGGTCAGTAAGTCATTCATTCATTTAACCGATTTGTTCAAAATAAATAAACTGCCTATATTCATGAGTGAGTAATTGACTCACTAATTCAACCGATTTGTTAAAAAAAATGTAATTGAACTGCGTCCAAAATTGCATACTTCCCTTATATGTAGTATAATCACTCATCTTACATCAGGTACCACAGAGCCCGCCAAAAAGCTTGCCTGTAACAAGATGGCCGGCGGTGATGACAATAGAGACTCCGCCTTAAGATATCTAGCCTTTTAAATGGAAATCTATGATTCACACTACATAGAACATATTTTTTTGCGTTCGAAATTATTAAAACTAAGCAACGCATTCTCATCCCAAGGCGTCATATACGATGCTTTTGCCAAAGTGTAGACATCCAACGCACATGGCACCCTTTAGCATCAATATAACATGCACAGAGTATGGGTAGGGTTAGGGTTAGGGTTAGACCACTAGGAGGCGCCTTCTGGCCCATACATTATATATCTGCGTCTCATATTGACGCTAAAGGGTGCCATGTGCGTTGGATGTCTGCGCTTTGGCAAAAGTGTTGTATATGACGCCTTGGGATGAGAACGGGCTGAAATAAGTACCCATACTCAAGATTACAATTGAGTATGATAACAGACACACACATCGATTCATTCAGAAGCAAAACATAATTTTTGTTGGGTCCAGATAATTGTTGTTGAAGATCAGAACTACTCACTTCTATTGTGTCTCAGCAGGGTTAAAGAAAGTCTTTGACACTCTTGAGGGAGCCAAAGGGAAAGGACTTGGCATCACACCGGCAGAACGTGGAGCAACACCGCTTGGCAAGGCACTGCTCTTTCGGGGGCAATGAAAAATAATTTCCTCCTGAAAAGCAGCAAGAGGGAAGACTTCTTGGACTGGACACGAAGAATATGAGCCATGCCGAAAGAATGCGCGCATGACTGTGACCGCCAGACTTAAATGTCAAAGACAGACGGCTAAACTGCACATGCATGCCATGAAATGTTTACTCAACCTTGATAACCATATAAAGAATTCCTGTCCACCAGCCTGAGCCAGTCAGTGCACCTCACTGTCTCTCAGCCTGAAACACAGGACATATATTAAAAAACGAAAAAATATACCATAACAATATTACACCGAACAATATTGTGGTGTCTAGCTCTGTGTGGACTCTTTAAGGTGTCTAGTGTTTTATCATTGTTTTCGTTCTAATATTCTCGTCTGGATTGTCCTGTACTGACTTTGGTTGAATGTTGAATGTGTAAATATAGTCTATTTAGGTTCATTACAGCAAACATGTTATTATTATTTCATTTCATTTTCATTCAAGACATATTTTCTTTGGACCTCTCAAAATTAAAATCATTTCAAAAACAAACATAACGATCAGTTTAATCATTACAGGAGTAGGTGAGAGAGGCCTGTCCTATCAATTTGCAGACTTAAAGGGCCAGTTCACCCCAAAATAAAATAAAAAGTCAAATTTACCTAACCTGATGTTGTTCCAAATGACCTTTCTTCTCCTGTAGAACACAAAAGAATTTATTTTGTAAAATGTGACCCTGGATCACAAAACCAGGCATGAGTATATTTGTGGCAATAGCCAACAATACATTGTATGTGTCAAAATTATCGATTTTTCTTTTATTTCAAAAATCTTTAGGATATTAAGTAAAGATCGTGTTCCATTAAGATATTTTGTACATTTCTACCGTAAATACTGTATATAAAACCTTTATTTTTTGTGAGTGAATGCAGCACAATCACAAACATAAATGGTAACACAGTCTCATCCCAAAAAGTCATACAACTGACGTCTTGGAGCGTATTTTGACCATACGTCAATATCCGCCTTTTTAGGGCCCCCTTAAACGTCGGTAGATGGCGATCCCGGGCCGTCATACAACTGACGCTTTACCTTTAACGTCAGTTAGGTGACGGGTTAGGTTTAGGTCTGGGGTAGAGTTAGGATCCCATAACCTAATCTACCGACGTTTAAGGGGGCCCTAAAAAGGCGAATATTGACGTATGGTCAAAAGACGTCCCAAAACGTCAGTTATATGACGTCTTGGGATGAGACCGGGTTGTAAATGGACAACTTTAATGGCGATTTTCTCAATGTTTTGATTTTTTTGCACCCTTTTTCAAATAGTTCTGAGCCACAAACGTACTTTATGTTGTTGGGTTTTTTTTTTCCTCAATAAAATTAAAGTTTTGGAAGCTTGTTTCCATCATGGAATAAAAAATAAAAATCAGCGTCATTGCAACTTTTTTTCACAACTGAAAGTTTATATGATGGGAGAAAAAAAGTCAAAATTGTTAGATATAGACTTGAATTGGGAGGAAAAAGTTTGCACAATTAAAACTTTTAAATTTGACTGAAATAAGCTTCCATAGCAAGTCAAGTGCTGCTAGGAAAAACCTCCACACATATGCTTTTTTTATAGTGTCTTTATTCTTTGTCTGGTCTTAAATGTGAACGTTAACGGTTAACTTTAAAGTCTATGTTAACAGTGTCTTGGTTTTGAGCCTGGGGTCTTGTGCATTGTGCTATATCATCCTCTTGTTCAGCAATTGTTTTGTAATTTAAACCACTGCACTTGGGTTCTCAATCTCTGTGTCGGAGCATTACGTTACAATCATGTCATCTGCCATTATTAAGTCAGAGTTGGATCAAAGTCTTTGTATCTTGTCAAGACTAAAAGTTCTTGATGTGAACCATAGGTTCAGCTGCAATCAGCCAGTCAGGGGGAAAGAAAGCACACATTTATGACAAACATACACACACACTCCACCTGAAATTGTCATTTGAGAGTCTTCTGGGAGCTTGGCTGCCCTCATCCACATACAGAAGAATATTAAAAGCATTGACCTCTGTCTGCCCTCCGTTCTCCTAAACCTTTCCCAAACGCTTCTCTCTCATGTCCTAGGCTGCTTTTGAGGGCCGAATTTCTAACCTAAATGATCTTGTATGGAAATACGTCTGTCTGAAGTAGCGGACATGTCTGTGATGGTAAGTGGCTTTGACAGAGCAGATTCGAATGCCTGGTAGAGTCTCCAAGTTTGCCTGCAGTTAAATCAGACGGACTCTTTAACACCGGAAAATCACGGGGAAGATATTTCACAGTATTTGATAAAAGACTCATCCGTGCTCACTAGATGGACGGTGGTGTTTCACCAAAGCATGACTTTGGCAAAATCCACAGCAACTTTGCAGTTGTTTTTCAAAGAAAATGGGACAGCAGATTGCTGGAAATACGCAATGACCTTTTCGAACCGAATACGAGGTTTGATGCAACAAGGCCCTACAAACCAATGCTCTTGCTCAGAGCCTCTATATCTACGCAACATTCCCAGACGCTCAAAGCCCGTATAATGTCACGGACTTCAAAAGCGACATGAAAGGTGTAGATATCTTCTCAACTACAGTCCTTGCCAGGCAAGAAGGAAAACGGGGCAATCTGGTTCATATTATTTGATAAGCATCCCATTTTCAGAGGTATTTTAATAGCTGAGAACTATTTCGTTTCAAGGCTGGGACGTTAACTCCATACGGCCGACAAGGGGGCCCGGCACGGCACAGTTAGCAGGGGTCACTCTATCTTTTATTATGTAACGACACCAGTCAGCGGGAAATCTGGTTGACGCTTTATACCACTGCGATGGCCATGGGAAGATTTTCCCCCTTGATCTGCTGTTGTTCATTACATCGTCTTCTTCCAGCACTCCATATGGGGGTCAGTGACAAATCAGAAAAGACGAAAAGGAGAATTCGTTTCATAAAAACGTAGTAGAAAACGCATGCATTTATGTTTTGTTTAAAACAAATGTAAAAACAGAATATACTTATTTAACTTTTGAAAAATTAGAACCTTGCCATGGCATTAAAGAACTTTTGCTGATAATTTACTCACCCCCATGTCATCCAAGATGTCCACGTCTTTTTTTCTTCATTCAAAAAGAAATTAAGGTTTTTGATGAAAACATTCCAGGATTTTTCTCCATATAATGGACTTCAATGGGAACCAAACGGTTCAAGGTCCAAATGAGAGTTTCAGTGCGGCTTCAAAGGGCTTTAAACGACACCAGACGATGAATAAGGGTCTTATTTAGAGAACGATCGGGCATTTCAAAAAATAATTTTGCCAAATAAAAAAGTTTAAGTTTTATAAGCACAAATGCTCGCTTTGCTCTGTTCTGTGAATTTCGTTCGTGACTCTCCTGTTCGAACTCGTTCGTCAAAATGAACGAATCTTTTTTCGAGTCATTTCGTTCAAATGACATCCTGGATGACATGGGGGTGAGTAAATTATCAACAAAAGTTTTTCTTAAAGTGAACCACTCCTTTAAATGGGCTGGTGATGTCATATCCTGCGTTATTTCTGGTATTCTTGACAAATTACAACAAATTTCCTGCATGCGCACATACGCGCGTGAAAAAATGCTAAATAATTTATTTCCAAATAGAATTCCAAATATATTATTTCCAAATGGATGTCACTTACATGCAATGTGGTCAAGTCATAGTGAGGTCATGCGAGAACAAACTTCTGTAGCATACAGCTAACTAACATAATTAAATACATATTGTTTCAATTTAAATGCCTATATTGGTACACCATTTAAAACAGGAGTATTTATATAGTCATCATGACTTTTGCATAAACATACACGCCAATTTCAAGTCAAGTGGCATGTTATCTATAGCCTACGCATTTTTAGCTATCAGCGTGTATGTCGACGTCGTTAAATGTCCGAGTGAATCCGCGTGTATGTACACGCCATTAAATGTCCGAGAGAAACTAAGCAAAATGTAGATCTACATCTGGGGAGTGATATTTTTTTCCTAGGATGGTAGGGGAAGACTGACAAATGCTATTAACCCCAGTGACAGGTAGGTTTAGAGACGGGGTTGGGGTAGGTCATATATTTATATATACAGTAATGTAACGGCGTTCATAAACACGCTGAAAAGCGATTATGCGTGTTGATAGCACGCCAAAAATGGAAATACGAATTGGCGTGTCATACATACGCCATTTCATGAGATCAGTCTGATATAGTGAACAGAAAGTAGTGTAAAAAAAATGCTTCTTTTCTAAACCTCTGCACTCTGCCTGTTGGGTAAGTGGAGGATCCTTCACATTGTGGTGGCAGTGATCAAAATATATTAGCGTCAACCACACCACAATGACAATGGACCATCTTCATTACCAGCCCATTCTTACCATGAAACACTGGCTTTTCTCATCCACTTTGATGCACAAGGCTCCTTTCAGTAAGTTATGTACTCTCACAACAGGTCAGAGGAACAGCATACAGTGCTGTTGTGCTCAGGGACAAACCACAAACCAAACACTAGTTTTATTTTGTGCACCAAATCATAAGTCTTTGCATCATTTACCGACATCAGAGTTTGTTTGGCGGATGAGTTATCGACTTACCCCACGGGTATGTCCTTTGTGGTAATTACAAAGACTTTGTGTGTGGAAACTGTCACACAGTGACTCTTTTGTGTGTAGGCAGGAATCGAGAGCTTGGGAAATAAACTTGTGTCAATTCTACGTCAAACAATCTGCCGAGTTTACAATACGACAACTCTGGAATATGTATTGCCCATTACGGTAATGTGTTTTTGTTGGGTTTTTCGGAGGGTTCGAAGATTCATTGTCTTACTTGGGGAAAGTCAGTCATTGTGCGGTTTGTGAAAAAAACCCTCAATGTCTTTGATCCTGTGTAAAATAAATCCGAACCTAGCCGTGGATTTTCACTCACAACATTATTTGTCTCCCTTTAAAAAACGATCTGTTGCGAAACTCTGTCAATCGAGTGTGAAACGACAGCGTTTGCAAATTACGAGCACAGACGCATCACTCTGCAAGTATGCACTGCGTGCGAAGTGTAGCTCCGGTCCAGATTTACCCAGAATCCTCTAACTACGCGTGGCGGATGTCTGTGTGATGGAAAAGCCCTCACCCTTCAGTAGGATAATGCCTGTCTACTCAGCTGTGAGGCTAAATGAAGCAGGTTATGTCAGTCCCTCGCGCTCTTTTGCAGCTGTGTTGAGGGATATCTTCACAATGGTCACCAAATGTTCCTGCCCAGGCAGCGACGCCTTGAGAGCATTACCGACTTCCTGGTGGCCTGCGCTTTATAATGGTTTATACGTCCGTGCCAACATCTGTTTTCGAGACCCCCATCTATGCATACATAAACACACACATACGTATTTCCCCAAAGGCTTGATAACAGCGAGTTATGAAAACGGCCCCATGCGCACTCGCTCAGAGTGGAGGCGCGAGTCGAGCCCTGCCAACAGTGTCCGCTCCATCAATCCGGCGCAGGCACGCGTTTGCCAGTGATCCGTTCCATGAGATATGTAGTCGGGATGTGGGATTTCTTTTCATATTTTTTTTTTCCCCTTTTTTATGAAAGGCTCTTTACCCAGAAGGAATGGATTTGCAGGCCCGCTTTGATCCCTCCTTTATGATTCTTTTATTTGTTTTAGCCACATCCCCTCTCTAAGCCGCACTTGGTGAAATGTGCTTTGAATTAGGAGTTGGGGGAAGCAGGGCGTGCAGGATTCCCACTCCGCCGCAGGAGGCAATGTGGTGGGCCGGGGTGCAACTGATCACCACGCTACACTGGTAAACCATATATATACTGTGTATATGAGGGCAATCGTGGCCTAATGTTTAGAAAGTGACACTGGTAAGCCAAAGTTTCAGGGTTCGAGTCTCAACACTGGCAGGAGGCGCTACTGCCCACTGCTTCGGGTGGCTTCCAATGTGTGTGTGTTCATTAAACACTATATGTGTGCATTAACTTGGATGGGTTCAATTCAGATGACAAATTCCCAGTATGGGCAACCATACTTGGCCTTCACATGTCACTTTCACCTATATATACTGTACACAGTTGTAGTGTGTGAGTAGGATATATTACCCAGATAGTAAACTGACATTGAATCAACGTGGAAACGACGTCTCTCATGACATTGAAACAACGTTGATTTTGCTCATCGAATTAACGTTGAACCAACGTCAGACGCGGCATTCTTCAAAGCTAAATGAAAATCGAAAATTGGTTTGCTTTCATAACGTTGAAACAACGCGTTGATTTCAAGTTGATTTTCCGTTAGTTTTGAAAGAATGACGCGTCTGACGTTGGTTCAACCTGGGTAGTTTACATTTCCAAACATTCATTTCGCCATTAATTGTAATAATCCAGGGAGATTTTTATAAAAACAAGGAGTCTGACAATAGCCGCTATGATCCACACAGAGATCTGATCTAAGGTCTGTCTGGGATTAGATGAACTGAGACAGACTATATCCAGAAGAACTACAGTAACGTCTCCAAGAAACCTTCATGCAAAGCTGGTGTATGTGTACCTAGGACAAAAGCTGTTTTAAGTGTAAAGGGTGGTCACACCAAATATTGATTTGATTTAGTTAACAGAAGGTAATTGATAAATAAAATCTATTTATGACTCTTTTTTTAAAGCATTCTCACTTTACAGCATTTTTTACACAAGTGCCTAAAACTTTTCAATGTACTGTAGCTTTGCAGGAAGGTTTCTTCAAGCGTCTTGGAGATGTTGCCACAGTTCTTCTGGATTTAGTCTGTCTCAGTTTCTTCAGTAATCACAGATGGACTCATGATGATTAGATCAGATCTCCATGTGGTGCATATATATATATATATACCTAAAGGGATTATTAGGAACACCATACACACATCCAGGGCACGAAGCTCCCGTTCCACCATTTCCCAAAGATACTCTATTGGGTTGAGATCTGATGACTGTGGGGCCATTTTAGTACAGTGAACTCATTGTCATGTTTAAGAAACCATTTGAAATAATTCGAGCTTTATGACATGGTGCATTATCATGCTGGAAGTAGCCATCAGAGGATGGGTACATGGTGCTCATAAAGCGATGGACATGTTCAGAAACAATGCTCAGGTAGGCCGTGGCATTTAAACGATGCCCAATTGGCACTAAGGAGCCTAAAGTGTGCCAAGAAAACATCCCCCACACCATTACACCACCACCACCAGCCTGCACAGTGGTAACAAGGCATGATGGATCCATGTTTACACCAAATTCTGACTCTACCATCTGAATATCTCAACAGAAATCGAGACTCATCAGACCAGGCAACATTTTTCCAGTCTTCGACTGTCCAATTTTGGTGAGCTCTTGCAAATTGTAGCCTCTTTTTCCTATTTGTAGTGGAGAACACGTTTCAGGTTGGTTGTGAGTGAAGGAGCACTTGAGCCATACCGCTAGATCTGTAGGCGTACATAATAGCAAAAGGTTGGTAAACACTTCATTAAAAAAAACCCTTCATGCCCCTGTTTGACACGTGTGTGATCGGTCCCATCTTAGGAAGTGGTTTGCCATCACAGAGAGCAGCGTGTATGCCTTTGCATATGTGAAAATTGCCCTGTAAACAAAATCATTTCTCAGCGGAAGTGAGCCTCTGGTGGATACTGTACAGACTAAAGAAGTAAATAAACAAATTGCATGTATACACAGACCGAGAAAATAAACCTTGTAGAAGAAACACACCATGCACAACATCTGCCCTTTGTCTCCGGCTGGCGTCCAGACCGTTGGAGAAGGGTAAATGTGAGCATGTTGAGTCTGGGAGGGAGCCAAAGCCTCGATCGCTCGTCTTCGGTTTCCATAAGGAGAGCTATGAAGTCAGAAAAAGACTGTGATGATGCTTTTATCATGGCCTGCTGAGCGTCCAGGCTTTGATGAAGCGGTGCTTTATGACACTGTCAGTATGTCACATTCTCCAGTGACTAAAATGGAAGAGTTTTAAAACTGCTGTCCTGCTGGAGGTAAAGCACTTTAGTGCTTTTTGCAGGGCGTAAATAAAAGCTTAAGTAGATACTATTATCCCGAGCGGCACAGACATTGCGGTGCTACGCTCAGAGGTACATAAGCAGCGACGTCAGTTCAATAAAGCCAAAGTATGGCAACTTCAAATAGTATAATTGAATTTTACAATGCCATATGTATCTAAAAGAAATGCATTTTTATTTATTCCTGATCATTTCACCAGGTAAACTGTAAACAAGTCAACTATATACTTAACCATCTACATCCTGAAACGTTCTATTTGAAGAACAGCCACAGCAGCAATTGTTCCAATGAGGTCAAATGACGAGCTCTTACAAGGATAATTCAATTAATTAATTTTTGATATGTTTTAGCTTACCTCAAGGGCATCCAAGATGTAGGCGTCTTTGTTTCCGCAATAGTTTCAATTTTGATATTTTTAGGTCAAACCGTTCTTGTCTGTCAGTCATATAATGGAGGTCTATGGTCACCACCTCAAAGAGCATGCACAGATAAGTCCAAATTAAACACGATTTACTGACTCGTAAATGTAAGTACAGATTGATGGCCTAAGACATGAAACGAGCGGTTTGTGTGAGAAAACGAACAGTATTTGTATCGTTTTTACCCCTTGTAACCACATCCACGTCCAAGTGATCTGAGACTGCAGGCGCTTCAGTCTGAAGTGATCTCTTTCTTTAAAATATACAATATTTATTTTGAACAGTGCATTAAAATGTCTCTTTAGGATGAATCACTTAAAAAGT
This sequence comes from Pimephales promelas, assembly GCF_988280905.1. Lineage (NCBI taxonomy): Eukaryota > Metazoa > Chordata > Actinopteri > Cypriniformes > Leuciscidae > Pimephales > Pimephales promelas. The sequence goes on along the minus strand of NC_142775.1, from coordinate 35,421,846 downwards.
CGCTGAAACTTAAAAAAAAAATGGTAACACTTTACAATAAGGTTCATTAGTTAACATTAGTTAATGTATTAACTAACATGAACTAACCATGAGCAATACATTTGTTACTGTATTTGTTCATCTTTGTTAACGTTTTGACCGACTGACTAAATGAACTTTTTAACTTTGTTAAATAATATTATTTTGTTTTTAGATATGGTATATACTGTACAAAAAAAAAAAAAACCACTTCCACCAACAAACGGATGATGTACAGTAGGCTATGAACTTCCCTACAGCTTGCCTGTATAAATCACACTGGGATCCACTCTACTCCATTAGCTCTCTGGCACAGAGCTGTCCATTTAGCCTTTGTATATCAGAATAAATCCATACTGAACTAATGAATGAAAGCCGGTTGGAAATGGTCTGTAAAAGTACTTGAGCACCATAAGCAGGTGCAGCGCATGCCGAGGAGGAGTAAGACGGTATGATTACGGCTGTCTGCCATCAGGATGCTCTCCGAGAGAGAGAGAGACGGTGCAGAAACAGACCTGAGCCTACATGTGGTACGCATTTGACACTATAAACACACACACGAGCTCTCTGGCAAACCTCCCATCCATCAAACACCGAGAGAAGAATAACAGTGTGGAGTGGCCTGTTGCATGCAAAGCACACCCCACCTACACCCCGGCCGACTCGCTTTTATCAAAGCAACATGCCGCCCGTTCGCGGAGGATGTGGAAGTGCGCTGCGATAAATAAAACGGCATCAGGGGTTGAAATGTTTATGCACAGAGTTTGGCTAGTTTAGCTGGGCCAATCCACAGCTAACGCTTCACCATACTGTCAAAAAATATATGAGAAATACACACACACATGTATATATGGGGACTTTCCATTTACAATGATTTTTATACTGTACAAAACTGTATATTCTATCCCTTAACCCTAAATCTAGCCATCACAGAAAACGTTTTGCATTTTTACATTTTCAACAAACATTACTTAGTATGATTCGTAAGATGTTTTCATCATGGGACTCAAAGCCATCTTTTGTCCCCATAATGTATGGGTCCATGATTCATTCAGCATAGTTATCATCTCAGAAATGTATTTTTCATCCAATTTTGTTCATTCATTCTTGGCAGTCTGATCAGATGACCAATATTCATTCATCTGACTGGAAATGGTCAAGTCAGGAACACTGTATTGTTGGATACAAAAGGTTTTTTCAAACTTTTTGATGCTCGAGACCCCATAAATATGATGAGTGACCCCCTTCCTAAAATATAAACACAGCTATATATTTTCATCTATAAATTAATTTATATATATAAATAAATCTAAATCAAACAAATTATTAATAATAATAATAGCTATGAAAAACATGAAAAATAAATAGAAAATAAATTAATACATTTAAATAAAAATAAATATATATTTTTTTAAACCCCACCAGTGTTATTTGATTTTGAGATACTACTATAATTTTTATTAATATTTTGACTTTGATTTTGTTTTGCTTCTGTCATTTTCAATATTATTTAAAAAAATATGTCTGTATAGATTTTATTAATAATTATTTCAGTTGTAGTTATTTTAGGATTTCAAGATAAACTAAATCAAAATGAGGAATGATTCATTGGCATTAATTTTTTTTAAAATAGTTTTAGTTTTCTATAATTATGCAGGACAAATTGAGTACTGTTTAGATGTATAAAACTAAAAATAAATTGACAATAGAATGAAAATGTTGTGATTAATCTATGATGTTCGACCAATCCGCATAGAGCAGAATGAAACCATAATAATATAAAATGTACACCCCATTTTGAGACACAGTACCTCAGTTTACCGTATATTCTCTTCTGTACACGAGTTAATGTTGGTCTGTCCACTGAATGACTCTCCGCTCTCATTATACCCCATAAAACAGTTCTGCAAATACACAAAAACACATAAAGTCAAGCATGAGTGGATACAACTTTATAAAATGTCTGCATGATGTGAGCTGTTTGGACTTGATCCTGATCATCAGCTTGATTTAGTGATGAACGAAAAGTCAGATGCTGTTTCGCCACGTCAAGGGACGTCCATCGTGCGAATGAGATCACAGGCCTGGGGAACACGCACAGTTCAGGCCAGTGACCAGCTGTTTCTCCAGTTCCTGAAGATCTGTCCTTCGCTTCCTCCTGCAGCCTGTAATGCAGCGAGCAGACGGTACACAGCTTTAGAAAGGCTGAGTTAAAAGCAAGCAAACAAACACATCTAATATCACATCCTCTTGAGGGGTAATCAGAGGAAGTTCTGTCATTTGCAGTGCGCTGCTGACACTCAGTGAGAAATTCATGGTCTAAAACAATTACTGTTAAGCACTGTTTTCAATAGTGTCATGTACAATTATTTTTTACTGCCATAGAGAAGAGATGAAAATCTGGAATCTGGAAAAAAAAATCTAAATATTGAGAAAATCACCTTTAAAGTCCTTGATGTTGCTGCATCAACTCACGAAAATAAATTTTATATATTTATGGTTGGAAATGTACAAGATATCTTCATGGGACAATGATTTTTGGCATAAAATATGTTGGCCATTCAATGTTGGCTATTGCCAGAAATATAGTGTGACTTATGACTGGTTTTGTGGTCCAGGGTCACACATATACATAAAATAAAATAAACACAAATATTATTTCAAATTTTAATAATATAATTCATATAAAGAAATTGCATATTTTGGATTAAAAGTCAAGAAAGGAATACTAGTTTTAAAGGAATACTCCACTTTTTGGGGAAATGGGCTCATTTTACCATTTTACCAGGTCTGAGTTTTACCGTTTTCGAATGTATTCAGCCGATTTTCTGATATTTAGAAGACTGTCAGTAACCAGACAGTTTCTGGTCTCATTGACTTCCATAGTATATTTTTTCCTTCTATGGAAGTCAATAAGACCAGAAACTGTCCGGTTTCTTATATTCTTCTAAATATCAGAAAATTCGAAAACGGTACAACTCAACTGTTTACCTCTGGGGAAGTTGTAAAATGAGCCTACAAAAAAAAAAGTGGAGTATCCCTTTAATATTCATGATAGTGGTTATAGATGGCAACAGAATCTTCAGTTAAAGGGGCTATATGTAGGATTTTACTTAAAAACAATCTTTAAGATAGAGTTTTCATTTGTACATTTATGAGCCAACCATAATGTAATAGAAAGAATGACACCTTGACTGTCCACACTGTAAAGTAAAAAAATATTGTTGGTTTAACTTAAAAAAGTAAGTAACCTGGTTGCCTTAAAATTTTAAGTTGATTGAACTGGAAAAAATGAGTTATTACAATGAATGAGATTAATTTAATCATCAGAAACTCAAAATAATAAGTTATCTGAACTAAATAAATGATTTAAGTTGATCTGACAAAAGAAAAAATGTTGTGATAACAAATCTTGAAAAAAAATTTTTTTACAGTGCACCACGGTTGCCTCTATCAGCCTGTAGTCTAAATTGTGTATGGAGGAGTCGGTTGACTCTGGTTCGAATTGGCGCGAAAATTCACAAAATATGACGTCATGCGCGTTCTCATCTACTCAGGCTTCCATCCGTACGGCAACCATTACTGCTAGCGATTTCTGCTGCTTACTAGTCTTTCAAAAGGACTCACCGACGGAAAGAAGCGACCAGCCTCCAGCACAATCCAGACACACACGGAAACTCCTCGTAAGTTAAAAAAAAAGCCTTATCTAGTGCGACCAAAATAGAGAGTGACCGGTGTCGGGCAAAGACAAGAGTCAACATCGGAGCGGCATTTGATCCTGGTAAATCTCGATGAGCCGATGGCCCTTTTCCATAACCATTTCCATTCCATTTTTGCCCCGTTTTCCATTACCCTATCAAGCCGTCGCTAGATCCTCTCTTCGGCCACCAAACAAAGGAAAGTCTGCACCTCCTTGTTTGACCACGGTGTATTCTTCTTGCCATAATAATAGCAGTATGTTTAGTAACTATCTCTGGCCAAACTATTTAAAAATAGTGGGGATATTCTGGAGACTCCATCTGGCGTGTGCAATGATGAATGGTGAATGGTGACAATTCTCTCTGACCAATCAGCAGTCGGCATTGTTTTCACGTCACATTTTAATATCAGCTAAGCTTGCCTTATTGCGCTCAGAACCTCGCCGGAGGTGATACAAAAAAAAAAGCAGGTAAAACTCGAAAGCAGGTACAGGTACAACTTTTACACAGTGGAAAACCAAACAAAGGCTAGCCGAGCCGAGTCGAGTCGAGCTGGTTCGGTGTAGTAGAAAAGTGCCATAACGGCCACTGGTGTCAGTAACGGTTAGAAATTTCAGAACTTACGCAATGCTCCTTTAAGTTTCAGTAAAGTAAATGATTTGCAGAAGGCACGACTCTGGCCAGAATCATACAAATTATTGCAATTATGAAGGATAAAAATAGTTTTTGGAAGTTGCATTCAAAATCCACTTTGAATGTTTGAATTGGCATTACTCCAATGAATGTGAATGAGTTAGAGGTAATTTTGAGGGCCATCTTGACACCTGACAGCTTTTCTTACCCTTTTTTTACCCTGAAGGTTTATGGAGTTTATGCTCATTGGCAATAAAATATGGGCCAGAAAACGACAAACAAAATCAGCTCAGCAAATTGAGGATGCTGTCCTCTTGATGAGTAAATTACAGAGGATGTGGATACTAATGAGCATATGAGTTTTTGACGAGAGGGAGGCGTGTATCAGGGATGAAACATTGGAGGTTTGGAGCAACGTAGGTCATAAAAAAGTGGTTATTTGTGTCTCCATGTGCAATGGCCTAGGGCATACGACGCGATACACATCCACAACCAATCAGGGTGAGTCGGGTATTCATTAATCATACGTTACGGAGTTTCCCTCGTCACTTAGGGTCACTCTTCTAAAGAGCCAAGCATGCTTGTCAAAAGTCAAAAGTCTGCTGTGATTTTAAGAGTACATTTACAGTCCAGTGTTTAACTTGAGAAAAGTTAGGCAGTACAGCACGTGCCTAACTAAAGCCAACCCAAAGCTTTGGTTGAAGACTGAATGCGCCCATTTCTACAGGAAGCATTCTTGTCGAATGAGCTTGGAACGGAGGGTCTGTCTCAGAGGAGAGTCATTGTGAAGGATGACATCTGAGATTATAAATCAACAAGCCTCGCCGTGACTTCAGAAACCGTCTGAAACCACAAGAGCAATATACTTCACGATGGAATTCACCAAGGACCGGATCCTCACTCCACTGTCACGCAATGCTGACGAGATCCAGCGAGAGAGTGCGAGCTTTCTTAACACACCTCAGAGTACCCAGCAATCATTGCTCCAAATAAACATTCCATGTGGAAATTCATGCAACTATTACATTCAATCATCACAGGCCCCGCACGCTTCGTATTTTAGCACAACCACCCAAGATAAATATACCCTGCGCTGTTTCAAAACAGGAATGTCAGGTATCTCTTGATTAAACAAATTAGCCAAAAAAAAAAAAATGAACATACTATTTGGGTGTCAGGTTAAGGTAGCATCAAGAACACACCTGTCTCTCCAACTTAATGTCAGAAAAAAAACAAGTAGACAGGAAATGCATGTTCCTGACAGGAACCTAAAGAGAAGAGGCAGTTAGAGATCAAGCTGAGGTAAAGGAGCCCTCCGCTCCGCTCGGGGAGTATCAGGTTCTGCCACACGGGTCAGCTAAGTCGAGGTGTGTGTACCTTCCTATTCACGTGCTGACTCTTCACATTATAGCCTCGTCACGGCCAATCGATCCAATCCACCTGGGCTTCCTTAGAGGCTCCTGGGTCTCAGGTTGAATCCATTTGCATCTTTGCAAAGAGCACTAGGTGAGTGCATTGGCTGAAAAGGCAAACAAACATGACATACATTGGGTTTTGGGCTGGTGCACATTCAAATTGACATGATTTCCTTTGCCCGCTACTGTTAAATCATAAGTTTATGAATGTATATTTGCAATCTGCATTAAATGCTGTGCAATAGAGTGCTGCGGGAATGATGATGGCAATTTCTTATAGGCAATTTCAACCGAGAAACGAGTTTAGCACTTGCCGTTTTTTGAATTGTTTGGTTAAATGCCTGAAATAAGGTCTGGATCTTTTCACATTTTTATACTAGGATATAAGGTACATGAGTAATAACTCCTAGGCCTTTACTTGTCTTGTGTGTAAATGGGACTACAGAGGTTGTCGAGGACATTCAATATCATCAAGCCGAACTGGTTAACTGCTTTTACAGCCTTGCGTTTACAATCATGATCTTAAAACTATTCTAAGTCAAACTTTCAGGGAAAATGTTTTAAAATAAAGATTTAAAAGAGCTCAGAAGCTTAGTGATGGTGATGTTAAAGTCATATGACCGCCGTGTAGGTGGTCCTTTAGTCTGGTGATTATGTTAAAGCTTCACAATTTGACCAAAAAAATGCAAATCTTCCTCAGTGTCGAAATCCTTAGACATGTTTGCGAAGATTGTTTTGTTTACAGTGTGCGTCTCCCTCAGACTGTGAATGAAGTCGTCAATGAACGCGGATTGACAACAGAACAATACAATGCTGAACAAAGTCGTAGTTTTTGATATTTTTGGACCAAAATGTGTTTTCGATGCTTCAAAACATTCTAACTAACCCACTGATGTCACATGGACTACTTTGATGATGTCTTTATTTCCTTTCTGGACAAGGGCAATATACCGTACATACATTTTCAATGGAGGGACAGAAAGCTCTCAGACTAAATCTGAAATATCTTAAACTGTGTTCCGAAGATGAACGGAGGTCTTACGGGCTTGGAACAACATAAAGGGTGAGTCATTAATGACATAGTTTTAATTTTTGGGTGAACGAACCCTTTAAGATAAAGAACAAAACATGCAAGAATCATATTAGGGGTTTGTCGAGGCTTCCAGGGGGATGCTAATTTCCAGGTTAAGTGCCAAAATCAAAGTCCACTGTTGGAAATGAAGGCGGCTTAGGTATTTATGCAATATACCTTTATTGAAAACAACGTGAGATTGAGTTGAGCATCTCTCGACGCTAAAGAAGAAACGTGAGAGGCTTTGGTGGGAAGGAACAAAGACAGCCAAAATCATCCTCCACCAGGACTGATCCTCTAAACATCTCTTTTCCTTCTCATTGGAAATCTGGGAAGCTCGTCTGTGCCGTCTTATCGGGGGAGGAAATGGTTGATTTGATGTGGCGTTGGGCCGTGGGCTTGGATCCTTTCCCACCCTCTGTCAGAAGGGTCGTACTAAGAGGAAGTGCCGAGGGAGTCGCTGCAGGGCCTCCGTCCAAATGAGACACCCCATATCCTCCTACGCTGTTCACGGTTCCACTTCAGGGTCACTTGATCCGAATCGCAGAAAGCGACACAGTCTGCAAATGTGCTCAGAGTTACGTAATAGCATGATTCAGGAGTATGTGTGGTGGATTTGGATTTGGTGGTAGGGGGTTTCGTGACACACGATGATGCAATCCCGCGACTCAACCCGTTCTTGCTGTGAACCGGCACGCATGGCGTTCACAGGCCGCTTTCCACTCCATTCTGTGCCTGCATGTTTAAGTCTGGGATTCCAGGCTGCAGGAAAACACATTTTACTGCATTCCCATAGTGGTCGTGGAATTGTTATTGTCCTCATCTTTTCCAGGGTTCCTTCTGATGCTGTTGTCTGACGGCGGTTCGTCAGCCGAGTGACAATTCCTGCTTAATTTCAAGAGGAAGCCCGAATGCCCTCAAACATGTCTGTTGATAGCTTTGTTCCTCGGCCAAGAGCGAACGGTTCAGCTCAGCTGTGGAGCTGCTCCCCAGAGCCAAAGCTTCACAGAAGCAATTAACCATGGGTAGTTTGGCTTAATGAATACTATCAATTACAAAGCCTCTGTACTTAAAAAGCTGGAAAAACTCTGGGACTGTGTGGTATTTCGCATGAGGGAAAACGTAAAACATTCTGCGAGATTATTTTTAGCAGTTTTGTGTGGTTTAAGATTAATGTTTTGCAATAAAACAACAATCTACAGCTAATGTGCATGATCTCTTAATCGAACTAGGTTAATGAACACAAACCCAAATGCTAAAAGGCTGTTGACCTGCAATATGAGTTGCCAAATGCTCTTGCAAGGACTCAAAGATGTGACTTGTTTGTTGAGTTTGCTTTTTTATTAGTTTCAGATCTGTACACTTTCAGGAGGCAGGAGCTAGTCTGGAACATTCATTCCTCTACCGCAATTCACAACTGCCGGTGCTGCTGGAAATAAGTTAAAATTAAGAGGCATTAAGCAATTTTGGTTTCCTAATTAACACAGATTTATTGGTAAATTTTCTTCATTCAATATTTCCTGTCTTAAACCAAGCCACGGATTTAAGCGTCGCCTTCCTTTACTGTCTGAGATCTGACACGCAAACGGCGGTTTGAGAGGAGAACTGCACCGGAAATACTATTGTAATTGATTTTGCATGTGTATGACACAGAAATGAAAAATTACCAATATTTATTTAATCGCTACCCTTCCTGTTATATTGACCTGACACAAAACAAGCAAAAAAAATAGTGTTTTACTTGGACTGCATATCAATAGTGTTTAATTTCTAGAAATCTAGCTTTTTTTTTTTTTTTTGGCAGGAACAGCACATTTTTAATAATACCCGATCTAAATCACATGCAAACTTTTTTTTTTTAATGTGAACTATCCAGCAGGACGAGGAGGGGGAAAACTGAACAACAAAAAGATCGAGCTAGTCAAAGGTATGAGATCACTGTTTGAAAAAAAAAAAAAGTGCTGCAATTATAGAAGGAAAATAAAATACGAACGCAAGTGCAAATTACTCTGATAGAAGGTGAGATACGAGATGAAAATGAACTAAACAACATGCAGCTGTGACTCAATTTTAACAAATAGACAAAACGTTCTTTTTTTTTTTTTTACAGACACAAGCACACATGCACTTTTATAAGCCTATATAAAATCTTAAGCTGTAGTTAATTGCATTTCCGTTAAAACCAAAATTAAATGCATGAGGAAATTGTCTCATTGTTTCATTGAAAACTTTTCAAAAACATTTATAAGACAAGAATGCAGTTAATGGCATCATAAAACAATTGATAAACTACAACTACAGCTGGTTTATGGAAAAACAATTAAATATAAAAGAGGAAAAATTAATCTTTATCTTTCAACAATAGTCAAAATATCAGACAGAATCAGAATCACTCTTCTGGGAATCTGAATGCTGCTAAAAACCTACAAACCAAAAATATAAATGTTTGTTATATCAAAAAAGAAACCTACATTTTGAAATGTTGAATGCAGAAGAGTGTGGAGGTCTTGATAAAGACAAAAAATAAACCCTGATGAGCCATTAAATGGCAAAATATATGTTTAAATGCATAATTACGTACTGTATATACATGCATGCATGCATACATAACAATGCCCAAGAGAAAATGCTTATGTTTGGTCCCTGTGGAGAGACAGAAGGCATGGTGAGGCTTCACATGAAGATAGTGCCATCTAGAGCTCTGAGTCAATATACGCCCATTAAACTGTGAGTTCACCTGCTGCCTTGAAAATCACTTTGAAGTGAAAAGTTCCTTTGTTTCAATTTGATTTAATGAGCTAATTAAGTGATTCATTGAGTGATGAATGCTCATTATTGAAGAGACCTGATGTTAACAAGCAGAATCACTGAAGGAGAAAATAACTAGTCACCATAATGGTGATCAGTACTAGCTTTAGTTGGGCTCTTGACCCTTACATTTATAACTTCAGAATTATTTGGCTGCTGAAACTGAGTGGTGAACAGCCAGATAGACAAAGAGAAAAGGTGATCTGATTGGTGTTGGTTGTGTTTTAACATGAAAGAAAGGCAGTCTTCAACTTTGATTTTCAAGGCAGCAAGTAAAAAAAACATGAAATGTCTTACATTGTACTACAGCCATAACAAAAAGCAGAGATCATGTCTTGGATAAAGTTAAATGCACAAACAACCATCATCTTACAGTGGAATATAGTCTTGACTGAATAATAAAGTCATGATTTAACATCACAATACACCACTACAGATTATAGATATTAATATTACTTCGTTTTATTGTGTAAAAGAGATGCCACTTGACTAAAACGGTATTGCAAAATAAGGTGGATAAAGGTCACTAGTTGCTGGGATGCAGCTTGGCCATGAGTACAGACAGAGCCCCCATGGTGTTGGAAAGAAATATGAGATGGGAGGAAAAATAATGCTTTTGCTTTTGCTTTCTCTTGAAACTTTTCACTAAAATTTGTGTTCTTTGCAAGTGAAGGCAAAGGTTCTTGGGGGAACACCAAACATTTGTAAGAGAACACAAAAGCATTGACAAAAATGTTTTACTCCCATCAAATTTTTTTTACCTTCACCGTGTCCCCTTAGGGGCTCCCTACATTAGTGCCTTGGTTGTAATGTTTTGTCATGTATATACCACTGAATGTGTTATTAAATAACCACATGCCTTTCTCCTTACCTTTGTTTTCTGTTTTTTTTTTTGTTCACTTGCTAAAAAAAAAAAAAATCCGTACAAATGATACGCACTTGGGCAGGATTAGGGGTGTGGAGTTCGCAAAAACTATTTTTGGCGTATATGTTACAAAAAAATTAAAAATCGTGCTATAGATACACACTTTTTATGAGTTCGGGCTGGCTAAAGCTCGCCTGCACATTGACTTGGTAGTTTGTGACGTAAAAAACACTGGCGATTTCAAACCGCGTTCTCTTTGGTAAACTGCAGTTTTAAGTAGAAAATACTTAATACTTAATAATTTGCACACAGTTTGTCTTAAAGCTTATTAAAAACACCACATAGACATATAAACAACATTAAAAGCTTGATTTTGACCACAAGGCCAACATTTATTAGGTTATATTATAAAGTCTACTTACATATTTATTTTGGATGGCCGAAGTCCAATTGAATCCTTTTTTACACATGCTTCCCGCCCGCAGTTCAAATCAAGGAGATTGTATTGAACATCCTATCCTCGACTTGGGAAATGGCCAATCACAGATGAGAATTTTGGGATGACTTTAGGGATCCAGCCAGGGCCCACCCATCTGAACATGCATCCTGCTCTTAAGAGTTTAGGGGTTTCAAAGTGGCCTCTTTCCAGATCCGCTGTTGAAAACAATCAGAGAAAAATGACAGTCACTCAAGATCTGCTGTTGACATATTGACATTAAACAGGGAGCTTTGAAAATTCAAGTGTTCGATGGCAGCATAACAGCAAAAATGCACCGAGGGAAGATTATTACAGGGTACTCACGGACAAGAGTGCACTTAGTAGTGTGTGAACACACCTTTCCCCCATTGGGCAGAAGCAGATAAAGGGACTGCAGTTCTATGAGTCCACTGGTGATTCATTGGCAGAGTCCAGGCTTTCCCATGCTTTGCTTTCCACTGTTTGTGGTTTTTAGCAAGATGTGGTTTTAATGTCACACAGCACACTAAAGTTATAGTCAGACAAGGACAAAAGGCAGTTGTACCCAGAGAGTGATCCTGATGGATGAAGCTTGGGAAATCTGCGATATGGCTGAAAACCTTATATTAGTGGAATCAGTGCACATCAGAGGCCATTTTATGATTGTGAGATATGATAGCTCAATATGATGTCTGCTAAGATCCCTGAGAGACTTGTGGGCAGGACTTCTGTAAAGACAGGATTCATCATACAGGAAGTATAAATTACTTCCTGTGCTTAATGGTAATTATGTTTTTCAATCATGAACTTTAGGAATAATTTACATGCTGAGAGAGAAAAACAATAATGATCCCCTGGGGTTAAAACACACACACACACACACACACACACACACACACACACACACACACAGCAAGTTAAACACAAACACGAAGAAAACAAAGCTCATGGGAGCAATAGGCTTTTCATATCAGTATTGAAATGAACAGTGATACTCAAGTTTCATAACTAAGTAAAAGTACAAAAAAAGTGTCACTGTTTACACAGAAATTTTATGATAATAAGAAATATTTCTTGATAATAGTTTTGTAAGGTGTATGTTCTGTTTTGTTATCGTGGTTTTTAAGATGGATATAATAAATTTGAGTTTGAGTTTAGGAGCCACGACCACAGAAATCCCCTCGATTGGTCATCTTTCCTCTGGGACAGCCCAAAATTGTACAATGTGTACCAGGTATTAAAAGCGCTTGTGTTTACTTCTATGTTCTTCGTTTTATATACTCCCATGATCTTCCATGATGAAGTTGTGGATTTAATGAATACCATATTTGTTTTCTACTCTTTTCATCGTGTGCATTACTACATCGAACAGCAACCATAAAAAGTTGTGAAATTTTTTCTGCAGAAATGATTTCTGAAGGCTCATGTTACACTTGAAGACAGGAGTAATGACTGAAGAAAATTCAGCTTTGCTGTAATATGAATACATAAAATTTTAAAATATACCAAAATATAAATAAGTTATTTTAAATTATAATAAGGTATCCTAATATTACTGTTTTGATCAAATAAATGCAGCCATGGTAAGTATTTAAGTGCTATTGTTGACACTACTGTAATAATAATAACGGCAAAAACGCTATTAGGGCAGGATGTTTAGACTTTTCTATGCGCTTCCAACATTTTAATCAGGGTAATGAATAACAAGACAATCAGAATGTATCAGAGTAAAAAAAAAATATTTATCTGGATTGAAAAAAAAGTTTGGAAAACAAAAGGTGCAACAAATTAAAATATTCAAGGACAGTAGAAGCTGCTTCAATAAAGTACAGATGTACACTTCACACAACTGGGAATTGAAAAAATACAGGGGCTATGAAGGAAAATATTTTCAGCATTATATTATTCACATGTTGGTGATGTAAAAACATCAAAAAGCACCAGAGTCATTACTTTAATGCAGTATCACTAGCTAAAATAACAAATACAGGACTAATCTTCATATGATTTTCTCGCATCAGAGCTGTTCAATATTGTCCTTCATTAAAGCAATAAGGCACAAAACGTAGTGTGTTACAGTGGTATTGCAGTGATTGTTCTTTGGCAAGCTGAGTATCTAAAACTCTCTGAAATGGCAGCAACAGCGCGTTTATTAAATATTTTAGCTATTATGTACTCACAATAAAATTGTAGTATTCTCAGCTTTATTCCACAGATTTTCCCCCAGAACCAACACAGAAAAATGCCATTACCTTGGAAGACATTGGTTTCCAGTGCAAGTGAGTGGCCACTTACCTACTGGCCCTCAAATGAATCGACCATCTACATGGAGAAGCAGAGCCACATCAATCCATGTGAAACATAAACCTTTTGACGATTTCTGGCAGCAGAAGGGAAGAGATACATGGCAGACGCTCCTTGCCCATGATCTTCCGGATTCTAATGCGGCACATGTCCATCAATCTCCTCGGGTTTCCTGTGTTAGAAAGCAATATTAGTGAGCACACAGGTAATAACAGAGCTCAATGCACTTTATATATATATATATATATATATATAATAAACAAATAAGCAGGGTAATTGCATTTGCTTAAAATTATACAACACGTTTTATATTATATATATATAAAGTGTATACATATAAACGTGTTGTATAATTATATATATTATATAATATATATATTATATATTATATATATAAAGTGTATATATATATATACTTTATATATATAATATAAAACGTGTTGTATAATTTTAAGCAAATGCAATTACCCTGCTTATTTGTTTATTGTAGATGCCTTTTTGTTGCACATATTTATCCAATGTATTGAAAATAATGCATTTCTTACAATGTTATTTATTTTTCTTTCTAAGAAATGCCTTATACTGTATTGGTAGAGTCAAAAGTAAACGTTAGTTATGAATAATGTGCCTTTACATTTTTTGCATATTATAAAAAGAAAAGTAACTCATTAAAAGAAATTTCATTGATTACAAAAACTGCCCACAGAGGCTTTGCTTTTTAGTGTTTTTAGTGTGACCCATTAGTAACATGACATCATCTACAACTTACTTTTGGCCTCCTGGAAGATTTGAAGGGCTTCAGCATTGACCATGCTGTCAGGATCGGGCTTGTACCAGGGGACTAGATACGGGTCAGCGCCATGGTCCAACAGCAAGCGAACAAAGGCGGGTTCGCATCTGCGTTTCAGAACTGCATCCAGTATGCAGGAGGCCCGGCCCCTGACCAGCGCTTCCCTGTTCACGGGGCCATTGTAGTTGTAGTTTGGGTTAGCCCCGGCATTCAGAAGCATCTGGAAGCAGGGGAAGTGGTGGTAAACAGCGGTGATGTACAGTGGACAGACTACCAGAGTTGCCAAAGAGTTGGTGCCGTCCATAGCCCTCTGTTCCAGTCGATGGTCAATATCAACATCAGCATTGAACCTGTGTGTATTACAGGCCACATACAGACTAATGAACTAGATTCGGTTAGAACTAAAATCCCAATAAAGCTATTCTCATTTACATATTTGTTTTGTTTCTGTTGAACGAGTGCAGTCATATTCCTAACCGCTGCTTGGCACTGCTAACATTTTGATCGTCTGACAAAATCACCATGTACATACTGCAAGTTAAAGACAATGTCTGTGCTGTGATTTCAGCCATATTTACAACTACATTTACAAGTAAAATGATACCGAGAGAACGTCCGAGGCGACATCATTGTTTTGTTTGTTTGTTAAATACCCCAAAAAATGCCAAATACATTCAAATATAAACTTGATGGGCACCTCAATCATTTCCAGCCAGTATTGAGAATCAAACCCACAACCTTTCGGTTACCAGTCTGACTCTCTAGCCATTAGGCCACGACTGCACATTCAAATTAGTCACTCAGTAATGGCAGAGTTTGAAAGATATATCAGTGTTAAGCGATCCTACCTGATCAGCTCTCTCAGGATGTCCACTCGGCCCACTTGTGCAGCGTTGTATATAGGTGTGCTTCGGTGATGCCTGCTGCCGTTCGGATCAGCACCAGCTCTCAGAAGGATCTTCACACAGTCCAGGTGTCCATTCACCACAGCCACGAACACAGGTGTCTGACCCTTCACATCCACCAGGTCCACTCCAGCTCCTTGAGAGATCAGGTACTCCACGCATGCGCTCTGACCCATCATGGCAGCAATACGCAGGGGCGTGCAGGGCAACAAACCACATGACCAAATCAACTTCTCATTGATTCGCCTAAAAAGGAATTAAATGTTACACATTTCAGCTAACACAATCTAATAGCAACCCAGATCACCATTTGAATCACCATCTGACTGACTGAATGAATGAATGAAATTTCACTGTTTGAAGCTGTCTTCTTGTAGTAGGGTCCTGAGAGTGTCTAGATCTCCCAAATGGGCAGCGTTGTGTAGACGCATGTCCTCACTCGGTTCCAGAGGCCTGTCGCCGAATTGCTCCTGGAGCCATTCCCTCAGGTTACGACCTAACAGAGACCAGATTAATAAATCAAGATAGATCTGTATGATAGGCGTATGTTTAGTTGTTGAAAAGCTTCTTATATAAACACTTTTCTGCTGCAAACGATTGGAACAATTTACAAAAAACTCTCAAACTAGAATCCTTCATACCTATCATTACTTTTAAAGCAACACTTTCTAAACTACTAACGGACCACTGTACATGTTAATATTACATCTTGTGTAAATGCACAGCTATGTTGGTAATAACTTACACTGCACCATATCTATCCTCCAACTATACTGCTTGTGCTCTTATTTAGTACTTCAAAGTTATTTTTCATTTTTGTACTCTGTTCAGCATTTTAATTGAACCTGAAAATTTGTATGTGTGATTATACACTTGAATGTTGTACACAATGTGTAATTTTATGTTGCCTTGCACTTTTAGCCTGTCTTGGCCAGGTCGCGGTTGCAAATGAGAACTTGTTCTCAACCGATTAACCTGGTTAAATAAAGGTGAAAAAAAAAAAAAAAAACTATGAAGCTATTTAAAGCTCACTCTATGGACATAAATTCCTAAAAGTAAATTCTCACATTTGTATCTTTAACCAAAGTGTCTCACATTTAACTATAAGATTGTTTCTCAATACCTACTGAAATGTATGAAAGCTTGTTTCCGCCACAGAATAAAACATTTGAAAAAATAATAGGAACTTTTTATCTCACAAGTTTATTTCTCGCAATTCCGACTTCCCAAAATTGTGAGATATAAAGTCCAACTTGGAGGAAAACATTCTTCTCAGAAAGAATTGGGAATGGGAATTTTTATCTCACAATTCTTTCATTACGCACAATAGCAACTTTATCTCATGCAATTCTGACTTTCACAATTGTGACTTTCTACTTTACACGTAACTGCGACTTTAAATCACGCAATTCTGACAAGCAAATCTGACTATATCACGCAATTCTGCAGTTTATAGTTCGCAATGGGCTATATGCACGCATAAGTTCCGCATTTGACGTAAGGATGCTCGTCCATTTCCGGTTGTGTAGATTAAAGCGGAGGAAAACCGGAGAAAACGGGATTATGGCAGAGTCTTCAAAATTTACTGTCCTCCCGTCTTTGAAACGAAACGTACATACGTTTAGATGTAATTTTATATATAGTTATGTTTATTTAATATAATTTTAAAAAGAAGCATAAACACAACGAGGGGTGTCTGTTTTATCTGTTTTTGTGACTAACGTTTCTTTAGTATAACCATGGAGTAGGGGTGGCACGGTTCACAAAACCCACGGTTCGGTTTGTATCACGGTTTTAGGGTCACGGTTTTCGGTTCTGTACGGTTCTTGTTATTTTTTTCTTTTAATCTTTAACACTCCAGAAATGTACTTCAGCATGTGATATATAGCTTAATTATCCACACTTTAGGATACAGCATTAAAAAAATATATATATTATATTCATGCAATCATGCACAAACTGAATTTGACTCTTTGACTTTAAGCACATTTTGGGACTATCTCAGAGGAAAGCTAGGTGAGATTTAGATACAGCAAGAGAGAAGAAATTGACATGCTTTTTGTTTATTTGGCCAAAAAAAAGGAGAATGTGTATCACTATCTCTACAAGAACTTGAGCATTTTTATCACATAAATCTTATTTACACAAAGAAATTAACTTTCATGTATCAACTGCTAACTTTTGTAGCTCTTACCAAAATTCTATCTTTTAAAAGAAAAAGAGAGCAACTCTTAAAACACTGTCTTTTAAATGTCAATATACATGAAACCTCATTGCCTATAGATAATTAAGCTATAGCAATAGCAAAGGCCATAAACATAAAGTGAAATTTAAGTTCAACCTCAACACAAAAACAGTATCAACAATGCTTCTATTCCCAAAATGTGAGGGTACTTTTTTCCACTTAAAATTAAAGTGCAGGGTGTGGAAACGTATGACTGAAGCTCTTATCTATACATAAAGTGCCACTGTAGTTAAATTAAAATATCATAACATGAAATCCAAAATGTTCCCACACACCGGACTTATACCATAGACTTATACGACGCTGGCGCATCCTCCAACTCCCTCATCTCTCCCACTTTCCATTTCTCCGCGTGCCGTGACCTGCAGCGCTCCATACTCCACTTTTACTGGCTTGTTTATTAACTTGAACCGGCGCTGCACAGAGCGATCGGTAATGACATCAAATACCGCGAAAGTGATGAATGCATACGGAGCCGACTCGCGCTAGACTGATGTTATTCACCGATCGCTCTGTGTGCAGCGCCGGTCCAAGTCGAACAAGTTTATGTCGCGCGAAAAGAAAACACACGTCACATACGGGCACGAGGTTACATTGCGCATGCGTCGAACCGTGAGACGCACACGCGCTCCGAACCGAGACAAGCGAACCGAACGGTTCGGGTGTTTTTTCATGTACCGTGCCACCCCTACCATGGAGTATAAAATTCAATATAAATTCTCGCTATTGCATTGGACTCTATGATCGGCGGAAGTTATCGAGCATCCTTACACCTTCACCGGAAATAACGCCGTGCATAGAGCCCATTGCAAGTTTTTCATTACGCTTCTAAAATAAAAGGTCAGAATTGTGAGATAAAGTTTTTTTTTTTAATTCTTTGATGGAAACAAGCTTCCATAGAAATTGCTTTTTCATACAGATATTTGAAAATGTCGTGAATTACTATATCTGTTAAACAATCTCCACCCTAGCCTGTAGCTGAACTTCCGGAATAAATTGAAAGCGCCCGCTCTGCTCCTGTCAGTGGACACGCTCGTCACTCCACGTTCGACATCATCAGCCATCGTGCCTCTCGCGATGTTTGCTTTATCACACATGAAGTAAACACTAAACAGCACTTTAGAAACATTTTCCCATGGTTATGTTCAAATGGGTACATTGACCGTAGTTTCAGCAATGTACGAGGATATCTTTCACTTGAGTGTGTAAGAGGCGTTTCAACAATTATGGCTTTACCTACACAGTCCATAATAGACCTGCATTGAACATAAGGCAGTATTGAACAGCTGAAAAACGTATGTTCATTCTAATATAAATGTTTAGAATAAGTCAGACATTCGGATCAGAGGTACAATCACATACCAGCTGTGTTTGGGCGCTCGACATTCTCTCTATCAGCCATCATGTCCTGTCAGCCTACTTCAAAATCATGTCATAAACCACAACCAATGACTAAAACTATCGTGAGCGTCTTTCTCTTGATGTCGTTTTTAGCAGCAGCATGGACTCATAACTGCATCATCACAGTAAGAGCTTCTCTGATTGGCTGACTTGCAGTTGTCTGGCTCAGGCTCATCTGATCTTAAGGTGGACTGATACATCAGGATCTTTGAATAGCCTTCTTATTTAATGCTTTAATTAATTCAAAGTGTGACTTAAAATTGATAATTAGACAACCAAAAGCAATTTATTATGCCAGAGACAACAATATACGCAAGTATGCAAGCAAAAATATTAATTACAAGCAGTTAAAGCATAAACACTATGCCATTTCCATAAGAGTAAATGCTAGTAACAGAGGTCTTAAATATTTTATTTATTATTTTCCACCAAGATGTCTTTATTGTAATATAGCTATATGTTTTATGTTGAGGATATTTTTGCAATTTCCATTATTTTATATGTAGACTGTCATTACTGTAGTCTTCAGTAGCCCCCCTACCTATTTACATAAGCTTTAATTAAAGGCAGTGCCATATATACCATGTGAATAATGAGCATTAACAATAATCTAGCTTTCTGAGAGGAGAGCTGAACCTGAACATGTTTTTGACAGTTTTCCTGAGATCCTCACATATACTCACTGACCTTCTGCTCTTTGACTCAGAGACCCGAGGAGAGTTCAGTCCAGTGCGGTGTGTGTGGACCAAAGCTTGAATCTCTGTAACTGTGGTAGGTGACTTGAGCCGGTCATTGTTGGAAGTTTATACTGAAGAGCCGCAGACGCATGCCGTATTGCTGCCTGACGACAGCTGAAGCATGTACGCTGGCCTACGGGCTTTAAAAATAAACAGCGAGCCTGATGGCCCCATGTGTCTCTGAAGAGAACTGGACCGTAGGGAGCTACCACGCACAACTTTCTAAACACAAGCTACTCTGTGCAGGAAAATAAGAGACATCAGTCAGAGAGCTTTCTCGTTCAGCTCACACTGTTGAAATCTCAGAATTATACAACAGATTTGGGCTGAAATATGCCTATTACTACAACAGCTTTGACACATTTTAATTGTTTTTTGACTAAAATGTGAACCTTGAATGTGCAAAATTTGCTACACAATAACCAGCCGTTGGATTGCTATGGGGTTGCCAATGTATTCTGGGTGGTTTTAGCATGTTGCTTTTTTTCCTTTTTTTTTTCTCCTTTATTTATTTATCAGGGACAATGCACAAAATACATTAGTCTTACGAAGAGATGCTTTGTGCCAGAGTTAGCCGAAGCTAATTTTCATCCGCAGTCCCCGGGCAGGTGCACACAATTTAAGACATTAAAACATTGCATTACAAAACAACTATCAATAACCTTTGCTTTACCATTGATAGGGATTTTGGATAATTTTCAGCATGAAGCTATGTAGGTGTTCGAAGTGTTTTTTTAGGATTGCTATGTGGTTGCTTGTGTAACACCTCTGGTTCTACTTGCACTGCTCCAAGCGGGATTCGAACCAGAGTTTTCGGCATGGGAGGCGGACGCGCTAACAAGGCCGCAGTCTCTAGCATCACTAGTTCGCCTCTTGAGGCCAGGGGAGTTAGGGTTACAGCTCTTACTAGCTAGCTTCTGTTATACCCCCTAAACCTCACTCTCATCCAGGTCACGGCACCAATGTAACCCCTCCGGTTCTACTTGCACCATTCTGCACGGGATTCGAAGCAGCGTTTCTGCCATGGTAGGCTGGCGTGCTAACAAAGGATGCTAAATAAGGATGTCCCGATCAGGTTTTTTTGCCCTCGAGTCCGAGTCATTTGATTTTGAGTATCTACCGATACCGAGTCCCGATTCGGTACTTCAACGCATTCTCATCCTAAGGCGTCAAATACGACGCTTTTGCCAAAGCGTAGACATCCAACGCACATGGCACCCTTTAGCGTCAAATAAGACGCTTTGGTTATGGTAGGTTTAGGTCTGGGGTAGGGTTAGGGTTAGACCACTAGGAGGCGCCTTCTGCCCCATATATACCTGCGTCTCATTTGACGCTAAAGGCTGCCATGTGCGTTGGATGTCTACGCTTTAGCAAAAGCGCCGTATTTGACGCCTTGGGATGAGAACGGGCTCGATACTTCTATAATATATTTAAAAAAAGAATAAAGAAGAGTGAAAAAACAGATCCAGATTCCAGGATGTTCCTTATTTTTTATTTAATTCACCTTACTTTAACATTTGACAACTCAGGTTTGTTGTGTTAAATGTAGCCTTTTTCTTTCCACCTCTTGAGATCCCAAGTTTACATATCTCACAGTTTGCTATGGCAATGTTGTTGTCATCAACTTTATAATGTTAAGCATAAATATACTGATAAATTAAATACTGATTTTTATTTATTTATTTATTTTTAAATTATATTTATATCTGAATTTTTGTCAAAACCAAGACTTTCAACCATCAAAATGTAATTTATTAATGTATTTGTGTACAAAATAACATATAAACATCAACAGGAAATGCGATGCTACCAAGCCGACCAATCACAGATCTTGCGGTCTATGTAGTTAAATTTTTGAGGAGGTGCGCGTCAGGCTACGGCAAAGGGTACGCGGTATGGTATGCGTCTGTGCATACGCTACGCCGTACCTCCTGCGTGCACCCTACGCAGAAGTATAATTTGGCCTTAACTATAGATGTGTTAAAAAATACTGAGAATAAATACATGTAGGCTATATCCGATTCCGATCGAGTCTGAAACCACTTGTTCGGGCCCGATTTCCGATCACTTGATTGGATCGGGACATCCCTAATGCTAAAGACCACCTCTAGCACCAGTTGCTAGCGCACCTCTTGAGACCAGGGGAGTGAGGTTTACATGCACAGTTCACAGTTCTAGCTGACCTTCGGTACACTTGGCCATTGTTAAAATGCTCTGGGTGGTTATTAGGAGGGTTTTACATCAGTTTTATGGTAAGCCAAGTCAAAACATTTGAGTAATCACTTAGAAAAGTAACATCACAGCGAAAAATGTGAAGAATAATGTCACTCTGTGTAGGACGAGTTACATGTTGAAGTTTAATATTTATGGTTAGTGGCTTTTTTTGAATCCCTAACCCTAAATATGAGCAATTATAATAATGTATTGAGGTTTACTTTTCAGAAAAAAAAAAGATCTTTGTTAATAGCATTTTAATGACGGACCGGCTCTTCCTGGAGGTCATGCACTAAAGCATTTTCTTTGCTGGTTATGGTGCATTGAGCTACTTCTGACCAAAAGTAAAATAAAAAAGGACTTATTTCTTTAGAGCATTTAATGAAGGAAACCAAGTTCCACCTGTTCACCGGTCTTCTTGCAGCACAATCATTTCTGACAGTCCCAAGGACCCTCCGGCTGGTGTTTTCTCCAGGGCCCACAGCAGGAGAACACTCAGACAAAAGAGCCCTGCAGGGCGCGCGGCCTGTTTGCTCTGACCTAATCCAAACGTTCGCTCAGGGATCTCAGGCAGGTGCCCAGGTTTTCAAGGGCCTCCAAATCCTGATCCTAAACGCCCCAGCCAACTGTTACTCAATAGACGATCGAGTGCTCGCGCTGTATGTGCGTGTGAGCCTGCGGTGCAGCTGTTTCAAGCTCCGCCAGAATAAAAGTCAAAACTGATGTGCTGATACAGGCTTTTAAAATGTTATTCAGTGTTTTCGCCATGTCCCACCGGGTCAGCTTTCCAAAGCGCGGTGTGTGACACGTTAAACACGTACAGGCCTTTTTGTGAACTCGTCAAAAACATTCACTTGGCATGTTTATCGTAGCTCTGAAATGCAATTGAATACGGTCATTAAATAAAATGTTGCAATGTTTACTTAAAGTTGACGTGTGTAATTCTTGTGTCACTGGCACCAGCAAACAGAATTGGAAAAATAATGACTGTTCAAAATAGAACACAACTATAATTTGAGAACATCGATGCTTCCCACAATGCAATGCGTTTGAGTGACATTTCCAATGTGATGGATACAATTTATTCAGCAATTTTAATCAATTGAATTGATCTAAATTGACATTTGTAATGTTCCAAAACATTTCAATGTCAAAATAAATGTTGTTCAAAGAACCCTGAAACAAATGTATTAGTTTCAACAATAATATGAAGCAGAATTGTTTTCAATACATTTTTCTTGAGCATCTAATCATTATATAAGAATGATTTACAACGGATCATGTGACACTGAAGATTGGAGTAATGATGCTGAAAATTCAGCTTTGATCACAGGAATAAATTACATTTTAAAATATATTCAAATAGAAAATAGCTATTTGAAATTGTAATAATTTTTCACAATATAACCGTTTTTACTGTATTTTTGGTCAAATAAAATCAGCATAATAGACTTCTTTTAATTCTAATAGACTTCTTAAATATCTGCTTTTATTCAGAATAAAAACATGCAATCTCATGATATTTGAAACTTTCTCATTGCATAGTGCGTTCTGTTTAACATAACAATGCTGTATTTCTTTCCGATCAACCAAAGACAGACACTGCGAAAACTCCCACTTGACTTGCACTGTTCGTCAATCAGGCAATCCCACCCTAATGTTAGGTCCTCCTAAACAACTGTTTGGCACCAACATGACGTTTTCCAAACTGTAGTCACTGTAAATCTGTCACAATTCACACTTTTAACAGAAATGTAACTGTTTATTAGACTTCACTACAAAATTAATATTCATTTGTGAACTATGATACAAAACAACATATACACAAAATGTACAGTAAAAGGTATGGGTGTGGTAAAAATCGTTTACAGTGTATATGGTCGGCTCTTTTACAAAGTAATTGATAATTTATTGACGTTTAAGTAGATTTTAATAAATAGCAAACAGTATCGTGTGACATAGTGTTCAGCTGATAATACTGACGTAGTGTATAATCTGTATATTAAAGTTTGCCGTTGTATGGTCACCACAGTATCCATAAAGTGTTGAAGATTTTCAAAATGTTGCGCTTGACCAGCTGATCAACTTCCACAGATCGGACCTGTTATTGCTTCATCTAACACAGTTTTGCAAACATTTCAACCTTATTAAAATATACGTTTTCAATGTAATAATTGCTTCATGGATCTCAGATTGCAGTAGAAAACTCAACAGCCCTCTAAAAAGTTTTTTTTTTTTGTAAATGAAATACCAGATGAACATTTTCCATTATTTATATGAATTTGAAAGATACACAAGTACATTTGATTCTTGACTTACACGATAAATTGACTTAAAACACATTCATGCCATCTCATTTCTTAAAACTTACATTAAGCTACTTGAGAGGTTTTTAATGTGTACAGGTAAATGATGTGCTGTATGACGGTCTCATTGGTCAAAGTGCAGAGGTGCGTGTGTAGTGTGTCTAAAATTTTTGGCAATTCTAAAGGGCATCTTTATTGCTTACTAAATTATATATATATGTGTGTGTGCTGTGTCTATGCACACATACAAATATATAATCATATATCACTGACAATTATAATCCTATATTATCATTGCCAAGATTTTCTTGTGAGACAAAAGCCTGTCAGTCTGAATGGAAAAACAAAATAAAATTATCCAGTCATTTTGTTTTCCCAAGAGAATATGGAGATCATTTAAAAAAAAATACAGGACACATCAATATGGTGACCACACATTTATCTCTCAAGTAAGTGACAAGTGCAAATCTACTGCAGACGTGCGAGTGTGTACCACCGCCAACAGATCCTGGGTCTTACAGAAGGCACCTTACTTGAAGGGGGTTTGAGGAGGGTGATTCCTGACCTTCTGCAGTCGCTCCAGTGCCGGCTCAAAGACATCAGGTCCATTAACAGGAGCTCTCACCACTGCTCAGTGCTTCAGCTATCATTTGGGATGTGTTGATATTCATGTTTGTGAGGAGAAGCTGATGCTGGATACCATCTTCTGAATCTTCTCCTCATTCTTCAGGATGTTGGACTTGACTGCGCAGATCTTGTCCTGTTGGTCTTTGATTAACTGCTCCAGTTCAGCGAGCTCGGACTTCAGAGGTTCCACAACGGTGTCTGTGATTCTGAAACATAGATAGAAACGGTTTAACACAGAAGAACGAGACTATCAAAGCATTTGGATATCTCAATCATGATAAAGATTGGGATGCATTGGTTGAGAGTTATTATAGCGGATCCTGACGATAGTTATTTGTACGTAATGGCCGGTAACCAATAGGGTGGCCAATTTTGCAACAAAACAAACAAACAAAAAATAATAATAATAATGTAATTGTTAATATTTATAAAAACTAAATAAATAACAGAATAAAACAAAAGAATAAAATAATAAAGTACAAAAAAAAATACAAATAATAATAAATGAAAAAATATGCTAAAATTGGCCTCATCCAACCAAGTAAAAAACTAATACTTTATTGAACAAAATTGTAATATAATTTGGAATAGCCCAGGCTTTTATTTTCCCAAATCGTCAAACTGCACCAGCTTGTATTTGAGACAGGCGTCTATATGAGACGGCCTTTATAATTTAGTGTTGAGATGTTGTTCATAGAGCCGCTAATCTCTAAAAATGTCCAAATGCTCCACGTGAAACTGTGCTCTTCCAACCTTTTACTATCGTGTCAATTGTTTTGATTAATATGCGCGAGAGAGAGAGCGCAAGACAGCGCTTAAAAAAAAAAGCGGTAGATCTGGTTTTAGAAGATTAACAACCTGAAACTAAAAAACAGACCCGGCCTCTATTTGAGACCGGCATTTATTTACCCAAACCTGCAGCCACACCAGGCGTGTGAAAGAGACTGGCGTCTATTTGGGACTCGATTATTATTTGAAGTTTAACGACAAAATGGACTACTTAAATTTTATGCTTATTAAAACACTGGCTTTAGCTCAACTCCTGTGCGATTGCATGAGGAGCATTTATTTGAATGACAACTGAGATTCTGCTTACGCAGAGCGTTCCAAATCAATCACTTTAGTTAGGATTCTGCTTACGTAGGCAGTAGACAACAAGGCAGTTCACTGAGGTAATATGCACCTTTGTTCCTGTAAGAGAGCCTGTGCGTTCTCCTTGTTCTCTTTGCGCCAAGTCTGCAATTCATTCTGCATGGAGTCCATATCCTCCTGAATGTAGTCCATGATTTTGCCTAGGGGCAGAGCGCTACGGCACACCGTCTGTATGGACGAACGTAAGCGCTCAATCTCCTTCGCCACCAGTTCTCGTTCTCTCTTACGAGACACCTCCGACACCAGCGTCCGATCCTGCAGAGAGACGGGACCACAGAATACAGATCAACAACAGCCGTCTCAAAACAATGTCACATCTCCTGACTTTTTACTGAGATCTCAACCTCTTCGTGTCATTCCAAACCTGTATTGGACGGCTGTGGCTCAGTGGTTTATGTAAGTTGTCAACAATCTGAAAGGTTGGTGGTTCAATCCCCGATTCCACCTGACCAAGTGTCGAGGTGTCCATGAGCAAGACACCTAACCCCAGCTGCTCCCGACGAGCTGGATGACGCCTTGCATGGCTGACATCGCCGTCAGTGTACGAATGAGTGAGTGAATGGGTGAATGTGAGGCAAAAATGTAAAGCGCTTTGGTGGCCATTGGACCTATGAAAGTGCTATATAAATGCAGTCCATTTACCATTTGTATGACCTTTTTTCTTCTATAAAACACAAAATAAGTGTTTGACCGCATTGACCTTCAATGTATGGACAGAAACAGTTGAAATGTTCTTTAACGTTCCACAAATGAAATACAGGTTCGGAATAACACGAGGGGGAGTGTATGATGATGAAATGTTCATTTGTGGGTGAGCTATGCCTTTAAGAGTTGAGTCGTCTGGGCTGTTAATGGCCACTCGCTTCCTCTGATTCTCAAGCGACTGCGTAAATTAAGCTTCCAACTGAAAAATGACTAGTGGGAAGTCACTCCCATGAGGGAGCACTTCAGATGTATGCTATAGATGAATGAGGTTAGAGGAAATCTATACCTACCAACAATATACTTTTGGGGGGGAAAAAAGCACCAGGGAGAAGTCTGCATTTAGTGGGTTTTCAATGTCAAGGCTACAAATGTTTAGAATTTCAAGGCAGGAATTATACAAACCTTGCAATGTATATAAAGATCAAAACGAAAGAGACATGGGATCCATAATGTGAGTGAGTGGTTACTGAAGGCCTGCTCTGTATGCTGTGTGGTTGGGGGGTCCTGGTGTGCCCCAGTCACCCTTCAGCCAAGCACAAGAAGGCCCCCCCTGGCACACGGGGCCCGTGTCTATTTACTCAGCTGGGGCCACAGGCTGTGTGTGGCACTAGGCCAAACAGGCTTTTCTCTTACTGCCTCGGTCCCACTCAGACACACACACCCTCATGCAAGACATGACTTTGTTTATTTTAGTAACAGGCAATGGCAGCGAAGTTATTTTACAACAGTATTTGGTAACAACTACTTCACATTTACCTCGTTTCAAGCTGAACTGCTCAAGCAATTCATGTCATTACGGCCACAAACACTAACATCTTCCTTTCGAAGAGAGAACATGTCAAACCTGAGCTACATGACAATTCAATTTCCAGAAACTAGAGCATTACATGAACTCTTCAAAAGGTGACATGGATATAATGGACATATTTACAACATATTTGCAATTATTTTTCTGGCAATATGCAACTAAGCAATACTGTAAATATCTTGCTGATTTAAACTAGCGTTTTATCTGGGAATTAAGCGTCATTACACCAGTTTCACAATCCCTCTATCTCTCTATTAAGAGCGTTAAGTCAGGTGGTTCAATAACATCTGTGACTTAAACTTCAGAAGCCAAAATGGTGTTAGTGTTGGTAAGTTTAATGCAATTCAATGGATCAATTCATAACCCTATAATCAACATATAATCTGTCGTCACACACGCACGCACAATTTGGTTTAAAATTATTATTGTATACATTTCAAACAATGAATATAGACCAATGTAATATAAATAAAATGATCCCATAGTACTAGATAGATAAACAGTGGGTCAAACGCTATTAAGATTTGAAATCTGAAAATATTTTCATAAAGAGCCGGTCTCTAATCATCCATGTTTTGAAACTGAAAGTTTATTGTTAAAACGTTACAGAGTCCGGTAACTATATTGCAAACACTTCAAAGGTTAACTATGCTGCTTTTCTCTAGGACTCGTGACAAACGCCCGAGAGAAAGACAAAACTCACCCAAATTCAACCCCCCGATCTCTCTCTCTCTCTGTGGTTTACAAGTGCGTTCAGATTGAAATGTCTAATAGTTGTCTGCAATGTGGGTGGTTTCTCTGGCCCTTAAACACCCCCTCTACACAAACACCGGCGAGCACATTCGGCTCACTGTTCGTGGAGCGAGAAGGCCAGGCTAGATTCGCTCTGTTTGCCGTCCTCCTGAACCTCACCCCTCAGTCGAAAAGAAAAGAAAAACTCAGAGGACATAAATCAATCGTTTATAGGGGCTCTCATTTTCCCCTCTCTTCAGTCGGACCCAAGAAAAATATTTGTTTTGCGCGAGGCAGCCGAGGACAGGTTTTCCCATTATCTCGAACAGTGACACAAGCGGGACGTGGAGTCGGTGTGCCTGGGGCAGGTGGCTTCCAGAGACGCTGATGCGTTGGGCCGAAGCCTCTTGCTCCGGGATGCCTCATTACCCCGCTATGTGGATCTAAGCCTTCGGCTGCGAGCCCAATTTGCTTAATGAAGCAATGCATGCAAAATGCATGATTAATAGAGTGCTAATGAAAAACTACTAAATAAAGCAGAGCTCCACTCTTCAAATGAGAGCTCTGGCAAAGAAAATCATGGAATTGCAATCCTCCTGAGACTGGTAAAATTGAGAAGCATTCGGTTTGCTGCGTCATGGTTCTGTGGATCTGAAACTTGAGTTCTTACGCGATTAATGAGATAAACTGGGCTTATAAATGAGAACAGTTTATTTTTTTCTGTTAGGACAAGTATGACAAACTTTAAATATGATGTAGTCATTTATTCATCACTAGCAGCATCAAACACTCGCCTCGTCCATCACTGTTTGGACAGACATGCAGTTCAGTCCTCAAAACTGCAGTTTAGTTCGATTCTTCTAGTATCAAAAACATTTGCATTGGGTTGGGCGAGATAAGCAAACATTTATAATTAACAATACGCACATTTTTCTTCCAGATTATATAAATATAAATATATTTTGATATTTATTTTTATAGTCATGAAGTTTAGTGTGAGGAGCATTTTCTTTCATTAAAGAGTAACTAAACACTAAACCAACTTTTTTTAGTTAATGATCTGTAAGAATGGATCTTTATTACTACCAGTCATTGATTCGAGTAACTTTATTGACATTTGTTTATAAAGTGTGTTATCAATATATGGTGTAAAAACATCTTTGTGCTGCCCTCTTCAGGTTGAACGGTGGCTACTGCAGTTGAATTTTCCTATTGGATGTTCCGCACTTTGTGACGTACCCAGGTTTTCTTGGTACCTGATCTTTCCAAAAACCACTGTATGGAGTCAGGAATTGGAATTGTGAGTATTGAAAACGATCAGGATAGAGTGTTTTAGCATCTATTTCGTCCCCTCTATCTCCGCTGGGGTCTGCCCAGTTTTTCAGCATTTTCAAATATTGCCAGTGGGTGGAGTCAGGCTCTGACCAGGGGTTTAGTTACCCTTTAAAGTAGACAGTACATGCACAGACAGTTAGACTACATGTAAACATGACAGCCAAACTTAGGCCCAGTCCACACGACTGCGTTTTCGTTTACAAACGGAGAATTAAAACAAATACGATCTCCGTCCACACCAGCGTTTTATCGGCGTATTAGAAATGATCTCCGTCCACATTAAAACGACTGAAAACGTAGATCACGTGACCATTCACCAACACTGGGCATGCGAGTGCCGGTGTAAACGGTGGCTGACGAATCAGGGAAGGATACGTCATGACTGATAACACCCAATCATAGAGCCGAGCGTCAGCCCCTGCGTCAGCGTTTCTGAAGTCCTCCGTTTTGTCTCGTCTACACTAAAACGCCCTCCGGAGATTCAAAACGCAAAACGGAGCTGCAGCGTTTCTAAACTTCTCTGTTTTAGGTCTTCGTTTTTCTCGTTTTAGTCTGGACACGAGGTGCAAACATAGCAAAAGGTCTCAGTTCGGTTCCACACAACCAGAAGTCACAAGTTAAGTACATTTTCACAAGTACACAAAAATTGCTTCATTTTGAAACGGATATCAGTGAAAGTAAGGATAACTAGCTTTGGTGAGAGTCAGATGTTTGTGTAACAGGATGAATTCAGTGAGTTATATATATGTCAGACTGATTCAAAACAGTAACTTGAGTGAAAATAATCCTTAAAAAAATCATTTGTCTGAGAATCGGACTATAATGGCATTTTGTTGGTTTTTGAGTGCAGCTTGTGAGGACAGGACAACTTAATAGAAGGACGTGCACAGTCTTTATCACTACATATTCAGACAGCGAAATTACTTTCACTAATCTGGTAAACAAGATTTTTTATACTGGTGCCAAGTCATCATTGGAGCCAACACTGAAATAACTGCAATAGATATGATACACAAAATATGTATACCAGTTAACATAGTTCTACCAGTTTTTTTTTTTCGTATTACCCTGTATAACGCTCACTCCTAGTTTGCATTGAGAACGTTTTTAGATTAGTTTTCAGGAGGGGAGGTTTTATCAGGTATGATCGATCAAAAAAATGTACTACTTTTTGATTGGTAAACATATTTCACTTACAGATCAGAACTACTTTACCTTGCTTTCTTAAAAAAAAATGGCTTTGGGATGCTAAAAAAACTGAGATACTGTTGCATTTCTTTTTTTTGAGTGAGTATGCATAAGCAGTTAAAATGACCAAAATGCATTATTCTTTTACAGAGGATTTTATTTAAACTACACGGTGAAGGTTTTTAACATGGACAGTGGCTTCAATGGCAAAGTCCTTTTTAGACAGCTTGCTACTGGTATATTGCTCCATGGTGGGTCCAAAGGGGAAAGATTAATTGTTTAGCAATGTTTAGGGGTTTCCTCCTTGGGGAAAACATGGGCCCCGTCCAGCAACATCATAAAAATAGCTGGGATGAAGTGAAGTGCATAGAGGCGGAGTGGTATACACAGGATGGAAGGGTCAGTTCGGCCCCGTGGGGGTCACCGCTGAGATCACCATCACCACAGAGCAACAGTGTATGACAGTTCAACTTATGAGAACTGAAATGATTGGTTAAAATGTACCTTCCAATTAAGCTATCAGACTTCAGACACTTAAATCATTGTTTTTCAACGTAACCTCTGGATCATTCCACGAGGACGTCAATCGTCTCTCGATGAGGGCAAAACGTTGAGGAACGCCACAAGAGTCATTTCCCTTACATATCCAACAAAAAAGGTAGATGTTTACAAAGACACAGGCCTGAAGGGATGACTATTTATTTTCTTGCCCGTTCGACAGAGCACAAGCTGGTGTGGTGTTCACTCAACAGCCATCCATTTGTGTGCCATGGGGTTTATTTATACATTGCAAACCTTCATCAGGCTAATTTGATTGCGCAAAAGACGGGAAAGGGAAGAGGGAAAAAAATGCTTATGAAAACGCAGCTGCTGTCAGGGGCCAATACTCTCAAAACAAAAAAAGACGCCCTACAAGAAGTATCTTACAATAATATACACGTGATCTGGAAGGTCACAACAGAGGTCAGCTGCAAAACGTACGGCAAATTCTTCAGCAAAACGCACCGTGATAGGAAATGGCCCATCATAATATCGCATCCGGCCTGTTGTTTCAGTCAAATGAAAATTATAACGTCCAGCAGATCTTGATAAATGAAGTTCTGTCGACCCTGGCGAGGTAAATCTTCACTTACGAAGTGGAACGGAAAGCTCGAGCTAATAAAGCCACGGAATGAGTCATTGGCTCGGTTTCACCTTTCGGAATTACTAATAGTCAAAACTCAAAATTCTGTGGTCATTCCGAAGAGATTAAGTCATCCGCGCTTGATGTGGGGATCACCGTAAACTCAAAATCCTGGAGAGATCTGAGAGCGAAAGCTCATATTTGGGAAGTGATTTATGAGTGCTGTAACTCCAAACCTGTTGAGGAGGATAAGGAAGCTCAATATTTACATTTTTAACCCTGGATGCTACACCGTGATTACAGGAGAGCAGCCGCTTTATTGCGTTGACCTTCACCCCCCTTTCAAGTCAGGAAGGAAGTCATTACAGGATTCTTTTTCATACAGCTGACTAGACAGGAGAGGTGCAGAGTGCCAGTTGACATGTACTACCTCAAAAACACACGCCCATTTCATGCCCCGCAATTAAGACAAAGAATTTAGAAAGCTGATGAGGCTAAATTAAGTCAATTAGGGGAGCGCGCCATGCAGCGCTCAGGTTCCAGCCCGGAGTCGGCCTGCGTCTGATGGGGGGAAATCTAATTTGATTATTTGGGATTGAAAGGAAATCCAGTCTGATTGTTTTGAAATCAAGAACACAGGAGGGAGACGCGCTCGCTGCAAGGGCCAGCTGGAAGCAGCTTACTGTGTGCGGTTGAGTTTGAACACCAAACGAGATCTCGCCGGCGGCAAAGCACACAGAGCTCACGTCTGTTCATTGAGGACTGTAACCAAATGAATTAAATGAAACTTTTTGTGATAATTTACTTCCCCTCATGTCTTTCCAAATCTGTAAAAGTTGAAGAATGTATTGACCAATCTTTTTCACGTAAGGAAAGGTAATCGCAACTCCAGTGCAGGTTTGACATCAAAGTCTTAATTTACTTACATTTCATGGAGAAGAAAGAAAAACATTTTTAAATAAATGAATTTCAATGTAGCTTTTGAATTAATATGAGGTTATAAAAATAGCACATACACTACTGGTCAAAAGTTTGGGCTCAGTATGAATTTATAATGTTTACCATCTTCTGCCAACCAAAGCTGCATTTATTTGATACAATATATATATATATATAATGTTGTGTGTTCCATTGATGGCATAGCTGAATTTTTCAGCATCATTACAGTTTCACATTAGCCTGGGAAAACCCAGAAAGTCAAAAATCAAAAATGATTCTAAAAGAATCATTCAATTAAAGAACGAGAATTAAATAATTATTAAAGATCCAGAACTGTTGTATGAAATCTGAAACAGTGCCACAATTCCCAACATCTCTATTTGTTCCTACTGCCAACTCACATGAGACTAAGGGAAGTCAGGGTGAAGGGGTGAGGGTTCTGCATGAAGGCCATCACCAAACGTTGCATCCATCAGGCCTACAGCCAGTGACGGACAGATAGACCGTAGCGTACATTCCGGCAAGTGTGGACCACCCAGGACAGACCACCCTTTCCACCAGGGCACAGACAGGATGACTTCAACACTCAATTCACATTGTTCCCATCTTCCCTGGCTCACAAACCGCCCAAAGAAGGGGTGTGCGATATCACGATTTTAGATTGTGAACGATTAATGTCACCACGATCTGCCTTTGAAGAGAGATCACATTAAAGCACATCCAATCAGTTGCAGTTCTGGCATCAACGTCCCAACAAACTGTACAATGCGACGTAAATTCACATCACATGTTTAGTAAGGCCGGAAGGGTTACACTCACGTGACATTGCAGTTCTTCTCCACCATGAAAGTTTATTATTTGCATGCCTTTTAAAGCCTTGCCAGTTAAACTTTTTATTCACACACTCGAAACGCGCACACACACTAAAAGCCTGCCATACCGCGAGCGAATTCTGAAGTTTTATTCCGCATCTTATTCCACTTAAGGATCAATAGTCAATAATTTCATCCCATAAAACTCATCTTTGATCACCAAAATGATACATTTAAATGTTTTTTTCCCCTGAAAATGCCTTAAAATTGCTTGAATGTACCTAAACTCTTGCCTCATTTAGTTTACAAGGTTCTATGACCGTGCAAATTAGCCCCGCCTCCACTAACACCAGCTGAGAGGATCACATGTTGACAATTGATTGGTTACAAGGTAGTTTGTGTTGTCAGAAACACCAACGATTTCAATCTGCAACTGACTTTGGTTCACTGCAGTTTTAAGGAGAAAATACTTCGCAGTAATGGTGTTGACTTATGAATTTGCACATGGTTTGTCTTAAAGCATATTAAAAGCACCATATAGACATATAAACAACATTAAAAACTTGATTTTCACCACAGGGGGACTATGAACTCAAATTCACAAAAAGTTTACATAAAAAATATATCTCTAAACAGTTTGGATGCATGTCAGTAGTTGATTAGACCTGTGCATTAGGTCTTAAAGTAGTCTTATATTAACCTAATAAGCAATATCATCTTGTTTGTGTCCTATTATTTCCACCTTTGTTCTTATTTTTAATAACAAAGATAAAATGACAATAACTAAGATCTCGATAGTATTGCTCAACCCTACTTTGGCCTAAATGGTCTGTCATTCATTTTTATTTAAGTGACTTGCAAAATACTCTTGAAATACGAGATGAAAAATAATCTTTTTCATCTAAGAAAAAGAAAATAGAATTTTTGCAATATCGACCACTTCTAGTCCAAAGCAAGCAAAGACATTGATGAAGTACCACTTTAAATTTATAATGATTTTCTAGTTGTCCTGAAAAACCTTTCCACAAATGTTATGGCTAGAACAGAAAATTGCATAGCCTGAACCACACTGAAACTTTGAAAAAAAAAAAAACTAAAAAATTAACCAAAATCACAAGCAAGCGTATAAAAAAAGTCACCAACACGGCCTGGTTTTCAATTTGTAATGCAGTAACCAAACCCAACAAAATTCACAAACAAACAGGCCACAATTGTTAACAATGTTAACCACAAAAATATCTAAACAGCATGCATGGAGCCATCATGCTTATTTTACCCTAATTATTTAAGCTCAGTGGAACAGAATAACACTTCAGTGCCTCTGAGGGACTGCAATTACATTACTCCACTCCATTTGCAAAGTTGCTTTCTTTAGTAAACTGACAGTGCACTGGGTCAGGCTTTGGAAATAAAAAGAGAGACAGACACATCCCTGAAGTATTGTTTAGAGCACAAAACTGCTTATTCCCTTGATGAAGAGATTTTGAAATGCATTTACTCATGTTTCTGGAATTTTGTTGTAAAAAAACAACAAAACATGGACAGTGTAAGATGGAATAGCAGCGCCACCTAGTGGTGTTAAGGAGCTTAAAACAATGCCATACCTGTTCTTTTGACTTTGTGGATGGAGATGATTCATAGTCTTTTTTTGTCTCCAGGATTTTTTTCACAAGCCCACCTATGAACAAATGAAAACTATTCAGTCTCTTATGATTTTCGCTTATACATATTTTTCTCACGTGTGTCTTTAAAGGGTTAATTCACAACAATCATCATTTTTTAAGTTTATTTGTATTCTTGGACATGGCTTACCATGTTTGTCATCCCCTTGCAGTTCAAGTGAATTACGCTGTAAAACAAAATATTAACAAGTAAATTGAGGCAGATTTCTTACTGAAATACTACATGGATAGAGAGCCTGCCTTCACTACCTCCATCTCTGATATGTCAGGGGGAGGTGGAACTGCCTCCTCCACTACAAAATGCCCATCTTCATCTTCCTCATCTTCAGAGAGCTTCTTGTCATCCAAAATGACCGTTGCGGGTGTCTTGCCACTGCCCAGCCTGAGAAAACCCAGTCATGCTTAAATTCAATAGTTTTAAATAAACATCTTTTTATCATACACTACTGTTCAAAAGTTGGGGATCAGTTTTTTTTAAAGAAAATTATAATTTTATTTTGCAAGGATGTAGCAAAGTGAACATAAACAAGTTTACAATTTTTTTATGTTACAAATAAATGCTGTTCTTCCAAACTTTGTTCATCAGAGAATACTTAAAAAAAATTGTATCAATTGACCTTTTATCTCACAACTCAGAATTTCAAATATCATAATTCAGACTTTATAACTCACAATTGCGAGTTCATACCTAAAAAAGTAAATTTTGAGACAAACTTTTGAGAAAACAAGTGCGATATACACTCACAATTACATTTTTTCTTTTTTATTCTGTGCCTGAAATAATCTTCCATACTCAAGACTGGAGTAATGGCTGAGGAAAATTCATCGTTAACATCACAGTAATAAATTACATTTTAAAAATATATAAAAATAAGAGCGTTATTTTAAATTGTAATGATATTTCACAATAGTACTGTTTTTACAGTATCAAATAAATGCAGCCTTGATGAGATTAAAAAAACTTCTTTAAGGAAAAAAAGATATCGCCTCAAATCCTTTAAAAGGTAGCATATATCCCCATCACAAAATAGTAAGAGGGTATTTCAGGTAAGAACCCCATACCGGTAGTAAAATTAGTTTATGTATCAGTGCATCCTCACTTGTGGCTTACTTATCCTCATGTTGTTCCAACCACCGTAAGGCTTTCGTTCATCTTCGGAACACAAATTAAGGTCTCGCGCATGCGTCGTGGCGCTCTCGTGAACTCACATCAGAGGCCAACTTATTTATTTTGCACACAAAATATTCTCATCTGCTGAGCCACTTGGACTATTTTAACAATGTCTTTACTAACTTTTCTGGGCAGTCAGATATAGATTACAAGCAGCCTATGAAGGAGTGAGACAGCTCTCAGATTTAATTAAAAATAACTTAATTTGTGTTCTGAAGATGAACATAAGTCTTACGGGGTTGGAACAACATTGAGGGTGAGTAATTGCTGACAGAATTTTCATTTTTGGGTGAACTATCCCTTTAATGTAAAGTGTGAAACTGAGAGCCTGATGAGCAAGATCTCTCACCTCTCTGCTGGGGTCACATCAGTGTAGCTCTCCTGTCGCTTGACGCGGGGGGCTGCCGGTCGAGCGCTGCTGGGCCGTGGTAATCTTCTACTCACATAAACAATGCAAACAAAAGAAGAATGAATATGTTCGCATTAAATACACAAGCACTTTTTGTAAGGTACGCATGTGACTTTATGTGTGGGGAGTTTAAGTAAACGGCAA
This sequence comes from Pimephales promelas, assembly GCF_988280905.1. Taxonomy (NCBI): domain Eukaryota; kingdom Metazoa; phylum Chordata; class Actinopteri; order Cypriniformes; family Leuciscidae; genus Pimephales; species Pimephales promelas. The sequence continues at coordinate 35,385,151 of NC_142775.1, read as the reverse complement.
GTTCCTACATGGCTAAATGCTTACAGAAATAGTCCTGAGACCAAGAGTAATGATCTGGATGAGAGTGATACCTATCTTGTGGTTTGATCTTGCGGTACAGTGCAGTGAAAGTAGGGGATTTGCATCAGTGACTTGCCAGTGACTTGACCACTGCCAGACAATCTCTCACGGGAAAATACATGATACACTCCATTCACCCACAATCCCCTCAGCAAATTATCTCACTGGGTTCCTTTATTATCACTGAATGGAAATTTAGCCTTTGTTTTTGTTTTTTAAGTCAATACACTTTTGTGATCATTAGCACATAGAAAGAAAGAAAGAAAGAAAGAAAGAAAGAAAGAAAGAAAGAAAGAAAGAAAGAAAGAAAGAAAGAAAGAAAGAAAGAAAGAAAGAAAGAAAGAAAGAAAGAAAGAAAGAAAGAAAGAAAGAAAGAAAGAGAACAAATGAACCTCTGTATTGGCTGGGCTGGCACAGAATCCATTGATTCTCCATTCTCAATTGGGACTGGTTTCTCTTGTGAAGGGATGTCCGCTTCTGGAAGAAAAAATGTTTTGGAAAAAAACATTCAAAATTGGGGCTGTCAAAATGAATAATTGAGATTTTACAATTTTATATAAATACATTTTATATATATATATATATATATATATATACAAACTTATGTTAAATCATTTGAATCGATTTGACAGCACTTGTCAAAATTAATTTATTAAGTCGAAATTCTGAATTTGAATTAACAATGATTATTTAGCTGCTTTATTTCCTTTCTATGACTATATAAATACTGACACATGAGCATTTCGTGATCTGGTGTTTTCTAAGTTTCGGAGCAGCTTGGTTTGCAGTAAATGCTGCTCTCCACAAACTCGTCTCTGCAGAAGAATAATGTGTTTTTCAAAACGCAACATGCAGCAACCCTTCTCTCAATTTATTTTACAAATAGGTTTTATAATAAAACCTATAAACAATAATAAAAAAATAATTACTATAATTTGCTGGCCAGTTCTTTTCTGAAGTCATCAACCATTAGCAGGTAGTATAGTTTTTTTTTATTTATTTAAAAAGTGTGAGTATGCTGTACAAGTTTGGCTGCAGCTTCACACTGTGGCTCTATGTTTGTTTTAGTTTTGTCCTGTTCATAAAGTATGTTTCTCAAGGTTTCACACACTCATAAAATGGACTTCAACCTAACGAACTCTCGTGATTGTTTTTTGTTTTACTCTATGGATATTAAATGCATAATCCGTAGTGAAAAATATACAAATATTTGAATGAGCAGTATTGTATAGTTTCTAGTATTTGGCCTTGTTTATGATGTATTTTTGTTTTTGATTGAAAAGCTCTTTAAGCTTGGGAAAAGCGCTACATAAATGAAAAGTATTATATTTATTATTGGGTGTGGCAAAAAGTTAGTTTTGAACCTTGGTAACCGGTATTCACGAAATAAAACAACACTCACCTCCTTCGCTGTCAGTCTCATCTGTAACAGAGATACACAATTTATGTTATAGTTTAAGACGAATCACATAAAACAAGATCTGATATGCTGCTGAGATTTTTATAATGGTGTTGAAAAAAATTCTAAGGCTGTGAGAGTTTTAACAATCCTACATTAATCAGTTTGTTTAGCCTGGTTTGTAAACATTTTATTTCATGCGTTCAGACTCAAAACAACTAAACAGATCAAGTTGGATATTCCCAAAACACCAATGCACTGCACATCAATAATTAATAGGGTCAGTTAAGGAAGACATGTTTAGTACCTTGACCTCTTGTTTTGGGCCACCGCCTCTGTCCTTTAGCCGATGAGGGCCTTGGCATCCGGGAAGGACTCTCAGCCTGAAAGGAATGAGGAAACACTTCATATATTATCACTAGGAGCTCTGATTTCACTCAAGATCACCTGAGCCTTCTTTCTTTACAAACGTTTTAAGACAAAAATCTTCTGGGCTATTGTTGCAGACATGAAACGTTATCATAAGCGAAACAGATTCACTTGGGACAAAGAGAAATTACCTGGATTTCAGAGAAATCTGTAGGCTGAATGAAGACAAAACAAAACGCAACAGAGATCCTTAAGACTTTCACATTTACATGTATAGTACACTTGCTTTAAACAGCTGCACCACTAGCCAAAACAGAAAAAGCTCACTACTCCAAATGAGAAGCTACAGAAGCTGCAAAGGCACATAGATGTGGAGCAACATGGCGGAACATTTGAGGTTAATTACTTATCTCTCAGGCCATTTTTGGGTTTTTGGTTGAAACCATGGTCCTTTGTAATGCAAGCGCCAAGCTTCCTGTCGCATAATGACGTATGCGCGATTGCGCGTGAGCTCAAACGTTGGGTATCTTTGAAAAGTCCATTTTCCCAATCAAGATTGCGCAAGTAAACGTAATCTTAATTTTATTTAAAAACTTTTACATAGGTTTCAGCAACCAGGATAGGCACAGGTGTCCTCCCTCTCTGTTGTATACAAACAGTGTCAGTGCTCTAAGTCATCATGCGAGAGGAAGCTTGTGCTCCAGACTTCCATGAATGTGCTCAGGACCGTTTACACAGGCTGGTGATTACAGGTAACAATGTTGTAAATAATGTTCAGTTTCTTGTACAAACCGATCATTTCACATTAATCTTTCCAGAGGTGGAGTGACCCTTTAAAAGACTGGGATCAGTAAGATTTAAACAAAATCAATACTTTTATTCAACAAGAATGCATTAAATTGATCAAAAGTCAAGTCAAGTCACATTTATTTATATAGCACTTTTCACAATACAGATTGTATCAAAGCAGCTTCACAGTGATAACATGAAGTGACTTGTGACTGTTAAAAAAAATGTATTACACAAAAATATTTAAGCAAGAAATGTTTCGTGAGCACCAAATGAGCATATTAGATTGATTTCTAAAGGATCATGTGACACTGAAGGCTGGAGTAATGATGCTGAAAATTCAGCTTTGATCACAGGAATAAATTAGATAAATAAATAAAAAAGTAGTCGAATAAAAATCAGTTTTAAACTGTTTGATCAAATAAATGCAGCCTTGATGAGTACGAGAGACCAGAGAAAATTCTTAACTAATGGCTCAAGCAGGGCAGCAGAAAAAAATCCTTATTGTCGAGGCCTGATTAGAAAGTTATTGCCCCACCAAAGCTGTCATTGAGCAATTCTAACTATGCAAAAAACCTATTATTCCGCAGCAAAGCAGGGACTGAAATCACAACAGACTCGTACCTCCAGTTCACCGCCCTCGGCCTCCAATTCAGAAGAACAAAGAAAAGAATAAAGAACTATGAGGAAAATTACGTCAACAAGCCTCATTGATGACCCATTCCTACAGAACAAACGCAAAGGGCGTGAATAGAGTAAAGAACAGGAATATGAGCCAGTGATCAATCTTACCTCTTCTGCTTCAGCTTCATGTGTTTTACTTTCAATCTCTGGGTTAGGTTTTGACTTGCTGATCTCTGCTGCCTTGATCTATGGAAAAAGTCAAAATTATTATATATATGATATATAATATAATAAAATACATTTTGTATATATATATATATATAATATAATAAAATAAATGTAATATATATATATATATATATATATGTGTGTGTGTGTGTGTGTGTGTGTATAAATATTTCGTCACTTTTCTTTGTTTAAATTTTCACAATCCTAAAACTGTATTTCTAGGTTTAAATGGAAATTTAAGAGCAAGAGTTTCATTATCTGAATTAGACAACAAAAAAAGGCAGGTAAAATAGGTCATTCATTTGCCACTGTGTCTGGTGTGCAAACAAAGCTACAGAGTCATAAAATCTGGTGAGCAAACCTTTCTATCGCCTCTGTCCTTCAGCTTCTCCTCTTTGTCTTTTTCTCTCTCCCTTCGTTTCTCACGCTCGCGATCTCTCTCCTTGTCTCCCCGTTCTCTATCTCTGTCTTTGTGAGATTCCCGTTCTCTTTTCTTATCCCTTTCTTTATCTCGCTCCTTCTCCTTGTCCTTGTTGCGGTCCTTCTCCTTCTCTCGCTCGCGTTCCTTCTCTCTGGTCTTGTCTTTCTCCCGATCCCGGCTCTTGTCCTTGTCTCTGTCTTTTGTCCGGTCTCTTTCGCGTCCCTTGTCAGACCTCTCTGCATCTTGTCGGCGGTCCTTGTCGTCCTTCTTGCTCTCGGGATCTTTCGGTTGATCTGGATCTTTCTGCTCTCTGCTTCGACTGCTCTCCTTAATGCCATTCCTCTCCTGAATAACAGCCAGAGACAACATTAGGTTTTCATAGCAATAAACAAAACAAGTATGGGATAGTGTATCGTAAACGGGTCATTAATGCTAAAATAACCCTTAGAGCTTCTTCAGGACCCAATTGCAAAACATTATTTATAATTCCAGAATTAACGAGTGAAAGAAAAAGACATAGCACAAATGCCCAAGTTGAAGAATGAATTGTGATTTAAGACAACAGAAAATTCTGGTTTGGCTGAAAATGTCACTGGGTCAACGGGTCTGACCTCTCGGTCTCGGTGGCGCTCCCTGCCCTCTCTGTTCTCCTTGTCCTGGGATCTGGAGGTGCTGGGCTTCCCCTTCTGATCCAGCTTGTCTCCTGCTAACACCCGCTTAACAGCCTCGTCACTGGAGAGCTAGAACAAGGACAGGATACGCTGTTTAACAACAACTTGACAAAATCAACACAAGTCCCAAGCAACACTCTGCAAGCTCTAAACCAATTTCAGTTGACAGTAGCCCTTAATAGTATTTTTTCCTACTATGGAAGTCAATGGCTACCATCAACTGTTTGATTCCCAACATTCTTTAAAATAACTTATTTTGTGTTTAACAGAGGAACGAAACTCATACATATTTGAAACAACATGAGGGTGAGTAATTGACAAATAATTCTTAAGAAACATGTTTACTACAAAACTAGTATTGTGTGTGATCAAAGTGTTGTATAGTATTATTTACTCATTGTGTTATATTAATATAATATTTATTCATATTTTCATCTTTCTTTTTAGTTTAGTTTAAGTTTTTATTAATTTTGTTATGTACTTTTGTCTTTATGCATTTTTTAAATTTTTCTTAAATATTTGTATTCAGATTAGATTTATTTATTTCAGTTTTATTTCAATTAAACAACATAAACATACTTATGTTACTTTGTGTTGATTTACAGTTGTTTAAATGTTTGTGGTAGGCGCGAGGTGGTTACTAGTGTATTCTGGGTGCTAAATAGTGAAAAGTCAAAAGAGCCGTCAGGTCACTTCTTCAATGCAAGTCTAGGAATTATTTTTTTCCACACAATTTATTTAATTTTACTACCCACCAGCTGAAAAACTGTATAATTGAAAATGAATAGTAGATATCCTCAACAAACCGCACAGTTTAGGTATCATTTATGTCCATCCATAGCACAAAGAATCACTGTTTCACTGAAGTTTGATACCTATATTTAAGGATTAATAAAAAAAATTGCCATAAAAGAAGTTAAATGTACACAAACTTGACAGAAGGAATGGAATGGAAAGGGAATGGGAAAGGTAAAAGGGAATAGGAAAGGGAAAGGAAAAGGAAGGGGGAAAGGAAAGGGAAGAGGAAATGAAAGGGAAGGAAAGGAAAGGCAAAAGGAAAGAGGAAAGGAAAGAAAAGAAAAGGAAAAGGAAGGGGAAAGGAAAGGGAAAAGGAAATGAAAGGGGAAGAAGAAAGGAAAAGGAGAAGTAAAGGAAAAGAAGAAAGGGAGAGAGGAAAGAGGAAAGGAAAAGGCAAAGAAAGGAAAGAAAATTGCAGAATAACTTTCAGTTTGGTTCTCACCAAAAGCTATAATGAGTATCATAGGCTTGGAATTTAGCGCACAGTTACACATATATTAACTACTATATGATCATTTTATGGGGTCAGCCCGTTGTCATTACATCGAAGAACTGCAGCAAAAACATTTTTCCCCAAAATACATCCTTTGGGATTCCACAGAAAAAAAGAAATTAGTAAATGATGACAAAATTTTCATTTTGGGGTTAACTATCCCCTTAACACCATCACCAATTTCACCTGAAGTTTCCATTCAAAGTTACCTAAAATCATCCCGGAGCAACATGAGGTCAAATGTTTAGCTCAAAGACATGTATAAAATATCCCAGTGTGCTGTGGAGCAGAAGAACTGTCATTTAGCCCATTGTTCACACCTGCTCTTCGCCCAGCAGGCATCAGTGGGTTCCCCTGATAATGCTGATGGCAATGTTCCATTGCTCCTTAACCTTCAGAAAAGCTCTAGGGTGCAATTAAATGAATACATGTATAAATTACCCCCTGCTTGGACATATTAGTCTTGAGTCATTCACTAGTTAAATGGCTTTGAGCAAATCCTGCAGGACAGAAGTACAATAGCTGAGTGCTCTTTAATCACAGGACTGACCTTGTTGAGACAGCATTTAGCAATGACCTGCAGCAGCTCGTTGGTTTTCTCTGGTTCGTGTCCGGCTACGATCCGAGCAGGTTTGGCAGCTAAGGGCTCTCCACTGACTAGCATCACCACATCGATGGCCTTCTGGAGGAACGCAATTTTTGAGTCTTTGTCCTGCAGGGTACATGAAGAGAACTGAGAAGGTGAAACAGAACTGCAAGCATAATGTTTGTCAGTTTTTAAACACATCCCTAGTCTTCTACTGTTTAAACATGGAGTTCCAAAACACACACTCCACTGGATAAGCCAAGGTTGTCATTGCTAGCACAGTTGGGGCAATTCAACAAACAGATTGCAATTTGTTTGGGGCAACCAATGGTGCAGAGAATATACATTGGACAGATCTTTAGGCCTTGGGTTTTCAGTCTTTACAGACCTATGGTCACCTATCTAGAAACTAAATAGCCTAGCCAAATCCAGGGACACTCAATAGAAAAACAATAATTTACTTTCATTGATAGCATTGCTGAACATTCTAATACCGGTCATAATTGGACCTTATAAAATAAATGTAAATAACCTTATACATTTAGAAGTCCACACATTTTTAAAAGATTTAAGATTAAAAGTCAAAAACTGATCTGTAACTTTATCTTATCATGTAAATAATCTGTGGTGTCAGTCTCATTCTGTAAACATTTCATAAAACATGCGTGCCACACTTTCTGACAGAATATTGGTATAGGATTTGATTTAATCAAAATCTTGCATAAATAGGTCAACTTTTTTTTTCTAATTCAATAAAATTTAAATTTTAGCTTCGTTACTTCAGGCTTAGACTTAATTGCACTGTACACAAACAACCTAAAGTTATCCTTTAAACAAAAAAGAACATACATTATCACCGACAGCTTGATAATGCGTCCGACTACTCCATTAAACCCTCTTTTACTGTATTTCTGCTTTGCTGGTTATGATGAAGTGTAACTGTCCGTATTGCCATTTAATTATTTCATACATGATGGAGTTCCTAATGAGGCCCCAGCGGCAGAACAACCTGTATGCTGATGTAATCTGTTATGATTTTACACATTCAGCAGCATTTAATATCCAACTACACAATATCCATGCGATCAAAAGGTTTCACAAGGCTAATTTCAGGGCGAATTTCATGAAAACATGGTTATGCCACATACATTTCAAAACAAAATAAAGAAATATATTTAGCATAAAACAAAGCACGTTTCAGAACCATTAAGATTTTTTGCATTATGACATTAAATAAGTTTTACCTTCATATTTACAGATACTTTTGAGAATTTGCATTATTCTCAATGGTGAGACTTATTTGCTTCTCATTAACACATTTTTAAATCAGCATAAATTAATAAGAAATGTTGTCAGAAAGGGAATATAAAAAGTGCAAAAACTATACATTACAATTGATATATATATATATATATATATTCACAAATTGTCATGAAAATATCACAATGCAAAGCCAAAAAATTCTAATATATATATATATATATATATATATATATACTGTATACTGTATATATACATATAGAAGAGTTCAGATGCAAAAGCCTCTAAGTGCCATTTGAAATTTTCTTCTAGAATGATCATTTTTATCAAGCTTGTATATTTAAGTTCAGTAATTTCACTTAAATTGTAATGAGGATTACCTATTAATTGTCATTTAAGTGAAATTTAATGAGGATTACCTATTAATTGTCATTTAAGTGAAATTACTGAATTTGAATATATAAGCTTGATAAAAATGACCCATTTTAGAAGAAAATTTCATATGGCACTTAGAGGCTTTTGCATCTGAACTCTTCATACATTTTTGTGTATTTTTTTCCGTGTTAAAATGACATCCCAGTTAATAGACAGTCAGTAGATTCCCCGGAAAGGTGTTAAAACTGTGGCGCTATCAAAACATTATAATGTCATGGTATCCCGTAGCGCTGGACTGCTTCACACAGGTGTGGGGAGATCATTTATTATGCATGCTGGGACATCAAAGGCCACAGCTCTTTTAGACTGACCGGCATTTGGAGAAGGATCAGACGTTTGCACACAGAGTGATGTGGTAGGCTAGTCACCTGCCTCTCTAACAGGGTCACAGTGATACTGATCCAAGTAAAGCTAGTTAAAGGCACCAAGCTTTTAACAGGTAGATTCATCACACCTCATGGATCACCACGACGTGGAACTTTGGCACGCTAATTAAATGGAGAGTCTTGAGTTACACTCAGTTATCTGATCAATGTCAACACCTGAACAGCAAAAACACACAGTCTGAGATACTGCGGCTTTAGAATCCAAGAACACTTAATGAGGCAGGAGATCAGACAGATAGAGAGAGACAGGTCAGTTGTAACACTGCTGAGTAGGTGGATTAATTGCAGACTGCGAGGAACATAAAACTGTCATATGATTTAAAGTAGTACTGGAATGCACAAGAATAAGTGTCTGGTTTGCACATTTACATACACACACATATATAAAGCCTAAAATTCCTCTTAAGGCCAATTCACACCGCACCGACACAGACAGCAATGGACACCCCTGGGTTTTGTCAGATCAGTGTGTCGACATCTGCTGAATAAATTCATTTCGCTAAATGAATATGTTCGCTATTTCGCTATTTGTCGGGTTGTGGAATGTCTATGAAAGTGACGTACATCTGTCGCCGTCTGTTGCTTTTAAAAGTGTTGGATTTAACATTAGGATTTGACAAATATAACTCAAGTCACAGTAAAAAAGATTGGTAAAAGTTGGTAAGATTTATGATAAGAGTCGTATGCTCACCAAGGCTGCATTAATTTTACCAAAAATACAGAAACAATATTGCAGAATTTTATTACAGTTTAACATATATTTTAATATATTATAAAATGTAATTTAATCCTGTAATGACAAAACTGAATTTTAAACAGCCATTACTCCAGTCACCTTTAGAAATCATTATAATGTTTTTATAATATATGCCTATATGATGCTCAAGAAAAAAATTGTATTGTTATCAATGTTTAAAACAGTTGTGCACCTTAATATTTTTGTGGAAACTGTGACACTGTATCTTCTGTAACATTATATATCTTATATAAAAGTCACTTTTGATCAATGTAATACATCCATGTTGAATAAAAGTGTTAATTTAATTAAAAAAAACTAAATCGACTTTTGAATGGTAGTATGTCAAACACTTAAGAAAACTGTGCACCTAAACATTCCTTTAAAAGTGGAAACACACATTCTTATTGATGTTTTACCTTCACATTGTCTGACTTCATCTCTGCTTCTCCATAAAGTCCTTTCATAAAGCCTGTGGTACGTATTACCTAAACAAATGGGTAAACAAAAGATTAAATTCAGGTTCATAATTCAAAAATCTAAAGACATACACTCTGATTCAAAACCTAGTAAGCTGCTGTTATTGTCTACTGTCTGAAATAGAACCTCATGAGCCATTGATTTGGAACACTCTACGTAGACATCAACAAAGCGCTACACAGGCAGCTCACTAGGTTTTGGAAGAAAGTTATCATTACCTTTGCAAATTGTTCACATTAATGAAACCATAATGATGGAGAAACGATTTACAAAATACTACATTATACTATGGCATGCAATATGAGGAGAGTATGTATACCAATTGGGCTACTTTTACACTGTTGCCACAGGTAGTTTAGTTCGCAGGTTGAAGCGAACACCACCACCACCCCTGGCCCTGGAGCTATTTTGGGTCATGATTGGGCTAGATTTGATTAGCAATTGGGCGGGTTTTGTTGTGCAGACCTGGCAACCCTGATCCATACAGTAGATGGACGGTGTGACCTTTAGGGTGATTCTATCTGTATAGCTAATTTTAGCTGAGCTTACAACCCACAGGCTACAAATACACCCACTTCATCCTTAACTGTCCTCTTCATTTACCTAATACGGTCTAGATACAGGTGTAAATGTTTTGAGATTGTCCACTTCCAGAGGTAGCCTAGTGGAAAATGCATTCGACCAAATTGCTTTAGTATTGTAAATGCTCATGTGATCAAATGTGCCCTAGAATGCACCTCATGAAGTTAGTTGATAGAATGAACAGTGTGTAGAGCTGAAGATTAAATATAAGATAGATTGATTTGTTTACCATATTTTGGTCAATAAATAATGTAAAATGTGTTCTTTTATAGTTGACCACTTTACTATCGTTCTAAAAATTGAAAAACAGCTGTAATAAAAATAAGTAGGTGCATCAGTAGAGATTGGCCAACATTTTATTTGACCAATTTAGTGTCTCTACAGAACGGCACTCAGCGATACTAAAGAGGGTATAAGGTGTAAACTGCATATCGCCATATCGTCCAGCCATAAAACTTGATGTCAGTGTTTATTTAAAAAGATCCAATTATGAAGAATATATGATGGTAAATATTTAATTGATGAGTTGTCAATATAATAAATAGGGTATGATTAAAATGACAACTGCAAATCCATTTTTCGTTGCCTGTTGTGCTTCTCTGTTATGTAGATTTCGGCAGTCTGTAAAAATATACCTCCGATTTCTTGTTAAATCTATTTATCCAGTCAATTTCAAAGCTCTTTCCGGTTTTAGATGTGTTTTGTGTGTTTTCCGCATCATTCGCGCTGTAAACCAATGTTGCTGCTCAATCTTTTTGCCACTCAGTGGGTGTAACCGCAGTTACTCCGGCCGACTGTGATGTCCCGCGCACACCCTATCGATCCCACTGTAGCTTACTTATATTTTCTGTATATAATTTGATCAACTAAATGTGACATCTATTTATTATACATAGACATTAATTTAATAGTACATGTATTAAATAAAACAAAACCAAACAAGAATAAATAAAATGACATGACAATTAAATAACTTCTAAATACAATTTAATTACTTGTCTTTTAATTCTCATTTGATATTTTAAATTCAGTGTGCATTGTAGTGTAACAGGGCACTCTGGTTCACGTCAAATGAACAACCATTGAATGATGCTGTTTGTTTACAATTGCTGCCATTTATTGGAGGCATATCATTTCATAAACTCATCACTACAATTTGGTTCCAGATATTCTGCCATAAGATTTAGAAGTAGATCACTGTGTTGTATCTCTTGACTTGAATCCCAAGATCATCTGCCTTCATGATGTGTGTGGACCCTTGAGTTTTGTTTGCATAACCATGTGGACAGAGCAATGCCTAGAAACAAGATAATCAGCTCAGCCAGAGCTGAGTATGTCATAACAGTAGCTGCTAAACCAAAACTGATTTTAAAAGAAAGATGACATTGCTGACACTGTTTAAAACTGTTATTGTTATTAATAATCCATTAGCTTGCTCACCACCATCAAAACACAAACATAATCTAAATGTTGAGACTAATGCAAAAGCTTTGGGTGTTCAAATATCAAAGCTAATATATGAGATGTTTGGACCTTCAGACTGATCTAACGTTAACGTTATGATTTAACTATCTGTGAAGACTATGCGCAGGCTACATTAGCAGGCTAGCACGTTGAGATCTATATGCAGGATTTGAACCGTGTGACTGTGAATATGTAGACAGTGAGGGAACTAAAACAGCACTTATGTCATAATAATAATGTTTTTAGCAACTCACCTCACTGAAGATATCGTGCAGGTATCGAAACGGCGGTTTGCTGAGCAGTTTTTCTGTCAGAGGAGGCTTTTTGATCACTTTTCCCAGAGCCTCCTGGGTCTTTTTGGCTACTGATTCGTTCATGGCCACAAACTAAACCAGTATTTTTTGTGTGAACGAGGTTTCTTTAGTAATTAATCGCCGTAACTGTTCTGCTAGCAGCAGATTTCTGCTCGCTAAACTATGCTGTTGCCGTGGCGATAGCTTTCTATCCCACAATCCTCCACTGTGCTGATCCTGCGCTTGCGCGGAACCTAGGCAGTCGTCAAAGGCTACAGGTGTCCATGACAACAACAAACAACAGTAGCTGTCTACTGTTGTGACTGTTAGAGTAGCTAGCTGTCCAAATGGATTGTTTTATTAAATTATATTATGTTGTGTTGTGTTGTATTACATTATATATTTTTTTGGCCAGGTCTCTCTTCTTGTTCCAGACCAAAACTGAAACAAATATCAGTGTTAAGTGCCACAAACCACCAGATGGAAAATAAATAAATACGTAGTAATTCATTAACTAAATTACAATAAACACAGATATACAGATTTAGTTATTTTTAACTAATGTATTATTTATAAATTTAATAGCAATTTAATATTTTTAAATTTAATAGTAAATCTAAAAATGTACCAAAACAAAAATAAATAAAATAATAATAATACAATAACTGACATAAATTCAATTCAATTATTTATGAATAATATGATAATAATTTAAAAACAAACACATTATAAAAATCTATTATCTATTAGCTATTTTGATCAGTGTGCTGGTACCCTTTCATACATGAATTATGATAATAAACACAGTCAAGATTTTTTTCCCCTGTTTTCCCCCTTCCAATATTAAATCAATACGGAAAATGATATGATATGATATTAAACAATGATATGACTCCTTAGTTGTTACTTGATGCTACAACTTTTTTTTTACCCGCAAGAGTTTTCTGGGATTGTCTTTCTACACTAATGCTGTCTCTCTTTAGCTATTTCTGGAATGTTTTGTCACGCCTCTGTGAAGTTCAAAGGTGTTGCCCCTGGCAATCGATAGCGTCTCCTACCATAATGGCCGACCGGCTCAGAGCCCGCCCAAATCGGCACGTGACTCATCACTCTCAATAGAAGGAATGGATTTGATATTTCGGAGCAACTTGGCATTTCTGATTGGCCTTGGTTTGGAGGGGAAAAAAACCCACATATAACGGCTTGCCACCCTTTGCTTGCCACTTGGTCACTTGGTGGCAATGTATAGACCATAGACTGTAAAAAATTTAAAGACCTCATTTTGTCTCTTTTGTCTTCCAGTCTGTATTTTCACAGCGATCTTGCATATTTATGCATGAACGGCTTGTTTTAAAATGAAGACATCTGCTTTAAACATTAGCCTACAATCCTCATGATAACTTAACTTTACATTAAGTAAATCCACTTAAAAAAAGATTTTTACTGGACAGCAATGCACAGAGCAAAAACATCAGTTCAAAGGCAATGTTCTAAAGATGGCTGCACCCTTATGAGCGTTTCTCTGGTGCATAAGGTTTTAGGATGATGCACTAAAGTCTAGCCTACTAGAGGTCGGTGTGCAATGCCATCAAAACCCATGCATTCACAAGAAACTACTTTTCGAAAAGCCATCCTCTGTAATGACCTCTGTGCGTGAAAGGGTTCAAATGACCAACTGCTGGATGTTACTGTTTGGGTTTTTTTTTTTTTGGCATTTGTTGGGGCAGTGTGAATTGGAAAATCCAGCTTAAATTGATGCATTTTGGAATGTGGTGTTTTTGTCAATCAACCAGCAAATTACCAGCTAGAAACCATCTTAAACTGTGTTTTTCAGCTGGGTAATCTTTAGATAGAAAGAACAAAACTACTTTTAAAACTTTTAAGGCCTCAAATCAGGTCAATACAAATACAGGATAATTATTAAGCACGTAGGCTCCACCTAAAACTGACAGGTTTCTGAGATTGTTGCATAACTAGCCTATATTCAAACCTCATACCTGGAATAGAACATAGGAATGAGTGAAAGAATATTTTCTCTAATGAACTGACAAGAAAGCAGAGATCTTTGGATGTAAAAAGAACTGTCTACAGATACTACACAATATTAAGATGTATATTGAGTTTCTGTGATTGGCTAAATAAACATCAGAGGAATTCAGTTTTTTACCTGCATGCAAAACCTGTTTGGGAGGTTGCACAGAGTGAGACTATAAAATGCCTGACGTGCAAAATGCTTGGAGAAAGGGACAATAACTCTGGTTCACCTGTTTCACTCCCGGTAGGTTCTCTTTTACTTGCAAATACTATTATCTTAATTTCTTGAAATGATTTATTGTGTGCTATGAGACAGAATTAAGCTTAAACTAAATGAATTATCCACATACTGTATATAAAGGCTGGGTTGTTTGTTGGAGCACTTCTATGTACCTTATTAGTTTCACATAATTCTCATTTGCAATGCTTGAGTTTCTTTTTTATTTCACTCCAAAACTGCCACGATTAAAACCATGTTGTTTAAGAGTATACAAAGCTGTAGTTACAATTCGAATGTCAAGGGAAATCTTTAAGGAATTCGTAATAGCATTTTATACAGGGCAAAGTTGTAGTTTAAAATATTAATTAGGTCTCATGAATATTGTCAAGTTAAATTACAAATCTCAATCCTCAAATGAAAAAGCTGTTTTATATTCATTTAAACATTTGTCACTCTTTAGAACAAAGTTTCAGAAGCACGTTTGTCCAGTTCAACAGCTCTTGTCAACAATTTGACATAATGCTATGCAATGTCGGTGCATGGGCCCAACCTTAAAAACGAACTAATATTTAGAGGATTGGTCACCTTTGACTTCCTTTTCCTTCTCTCATTTCTCTCTCTCAGCGCATCAGTACATACCATAATCATGCAGCACTGGATGTTCTCTGTCTTATTTTTATGCTTTGTGTTCTGTGACGTCTCTACTCAAAGGAAAAAAAAGACAGTCCAAACTCTTTCAAGAGGTATCAATGAATTACATATTCACAAACAGAACCAAATAAGTCAAATTTATTCTTATACTATGGAAAATCGATCGTAGGATAACATCCAATTCAAAGTGTTTCGTTTCTTTCAGGCTGGGGCGATGACATCACCTGGGTTCAGACGTATGAGGAGGGACTGAATAAAGCGCATAAGAGGTACCTAAAGATTATGCGATCACATTAAACTCCACTCTCACTTGCATGTTATGAATAATCAGATTTTAAATACAATGAATCTGTTTTACCGTAGTAAGAAGCCACTGATGATCATTCATCATTTGGAGGATTGTCAGTACAGTAAAGGTTTGCATACTTGCATCTTTTTTTAAACTGTCTACATTATCAGTAATGAAATTTAAAAATATATTATTTCCTTTTGCCGTAGATATATGCAAGCATGCTTAAAGGGTTAGTTCACCCCAAAATGAAAATTCTGTCAGCAATTACTCGCCTTCATGTTATTCCAACCCCGTATGACTTTCGTTCATCTTCGGAACACAAATTAAGATATTTTTGATTGAATCTGTGAGCTGGATCACTCCTCCATAGGCTTCTAAAGGGATCGAAACTGGCCGGCCCAGTTTATTAACATTTATTACAATAATAATTAACTAAAACTAAATCATAAAATGATCCCATAATGGGAACCCTTAAAAGGTTCTATATACTGTATGAAGTGCCCAAAAGAACATCTAGGTTACTAACGTAACCCCCGTTCCCTGAAGGAGGGAATGGAGCCGTTATGTTGGACTGACGTCATGTGGTCTTGCCTGGGAGCCCAATCACCTCCAGTGGTAATTAAACGAGCCAATGAACATTGGCCAGTTCAGATTCATCTTTGCTGAGAAGCCAAACCAGTATCCAGGCCATTCAGCAATGATTCAGGGCTGTGGCAGGGGCACAATGTCTCCTGTTCCTCCTTCAGGGAACGGGGGTTACATCAGTAACCTAGACATTCCCATTCAGTCAGTCACGTTGAACGTTACGTTGGACTGACGTCATGGGTTTCCTGAACTGTCTTACGAGTGTTGGAGATGCAGATGGATTTGGCAACTGCTCTCACAATGTCATAACCTACCCAGCGCCCCAAGTAAGCCCACGGGGTAGTCCTCCATACCAAATGGGATGGAAGGGACAGGACTTACTCTGCCGGCAATAGTACCTGCGGTTCCTTTAACGAACGGGGCAGAGCTAAATATGGAAGATCTCCGCGGTATAGGTCCTACCTAACCAGGGAGAGATGGGGCATAGCAGAACTGTCCAGGGTAAGACAAGGGTTACCGACATGGAAACCGTATTGTGTAAAATCCATATATGGGATTACCGAGTGGGGAATCACATCATATGGGCATCTAGTCCAGTACAAGGGCTGACCGGCAGGGCATGCACACAAGGACCGGACCTGGTGTCAGACTCTTCCGCCGCATCTGACAACCGAAGGATGCTGGATGAACTCGATTCAGGGTTTGCCAAGCAGGGAACTCACCTGAAGAGCAAGTAGGCGCTCGTATCCCCCTTTACGTGGGAATGGCACGGCAAGCCAGACACCAAGCCAGCCTTTAAACATTACCTGTTTGTACCAAACACATGGGTAGAGACGTCTTAGACGTCTTGTTGACCAGTTCGCAGCGCTACAGATGTCTGCCAGAGAGGCACCGTGCGCCAACACCCAGCATGAAGCAACACCCTGAGTGGAGTGAGCCCTCACTGGGACTGGTACTCCAAGGCAATGACATTCACTATCCAGTGGGCCAACCTCTGTTTGGAGACAGCTTTTCCCTTCTACTGGCCTCCAAAGCAGACTAAGAGCTGCTGTGAGCTTCTAAAGGTCTGCCTGCGGTCCACCTACACACGCGATGTGCGAACAGGACATAGCAACGTGGGGGCTGGGTCTGCCTCCGGGAACAGTGCAAGTTCACCACCTAGTTCCCAAAGGGAGTGGTGGGACCTTTGGACACGTACCCGGGCTGGGGTCTCAGGATGATGTGAGACAGGGCTGGCCCCGAATTCAAGGCACGATTCGCTGACCGAAAATATCTGCATTTCCCCCACCCTCTTAGGAGAAGCGAGCACAGTCAGGAGTACTGTCTTTAAAGGCAGGTTTTTACGCTCGACTGACTCCTCCGGCTTGAAGGGAGGTCTCTGTAGAGGTAGTGAGAGTGGAGGAGGCAGAAGAGCGGCTTCTGGCTGTAAAAGGTGCCTTACACGAGTTCTGAACATGAGTTCACATGCAACTCATGCAACTCCGGGAAGAAAGACACTGGCACCCAGGAACCAATCATCTAACTGCAAGCGATTTGGACACTGATGAGGGACCACTTGAGCCCTATGCCCTTGGTGACCCAAGAAAGCATGGCCATCAACTCTGAATCTGGAGGGGGGCAGCTCAGCCTCCTCATCCTCTCCAGAGGACAAAAGCCCACTCCCCAAATCAACATTCGATCCTCATCTGGAGTGCAGAATGGGACACAGGATGCCTCACTTGAAGGACCCGCGCAAACATTTGGCAATTTGATGGCACATGGCTGGCCCAGCAGAGAAGCACCAACTGTATACCTTAGATCTCTAAAAGTGCTAACCAGACCCATGGCTCTACTATGAGAAGCGGCCAACACTATCTCACGACCAATTCGTACGAATTCGACGCATGATTAAAAAGTGTCTAATTCGTACTAATTCGTACGACCTCACTCATACTAATTCGTACGATTTGTCTAAACCCACGTGATGGTTAGGTTTAGGGGCGGGGTAAGGGGTAGGTCATTCGTACGAATTCATACGAATTGGCCAATTCGTAAATTAAGTACGATTTAGCAAAATCGTATGAATTCGTACGAGTGAGGTCGTATGAATTGTTACGAATTAGCCACTTTTTAATCATTCGTCAAATTCGTACGACTTGGTCGTGAGATCGGGTTGGAAGCGGCGGGGGGCTGTGCAGCAGCAGAGGGGACTTGTGCCTCTGTATTCAAGAAGGAGAGTCACGACCGCAATGCCAACATGGACATGCTCTCCCAGTGAGAGCATGCACCATCCACGAACGCTCTCTCAGAATGCCGTTTGACTAGGCATGAGAGACTGCGATCATGGCCGTCAAATGAAGTCGACTGCATCCAGAAACACACAGATGGAAAGACATCTTGAAAAAGACACTGACTGCCCATGCTTGCTCTTTTATGGAAACTGCTCTGAATGCTGAAATGTCAAGGGGTAAAACGCTGAACCCTCTCCGTGCACAGTAACTTGAATGCGAGACACCACTGGATGCGCCTTCACCCCAGCAGAGAGAACCCACGACGAGCCCACATCTGCTCTTTCTGTTTCAGAAATGTACTTTTTCTCTAGAAAGGTGAATGCAAAATATGAATGAAGTGAGTAATGCCGGTCATATTTATACCCGTATGTACGGGTGGGTGTGACTCGGCATGCAAATCTCACTGGCCAATGTTCAATGGCTCGTTTAGTTACCACTTGGAGGCGATTGGGCTCCTAGACGGCGTAAAGTCAAACGTTACTGACTGACTGGGAACCCTTTATAGTTCTATTAGCCCAATTTCTAATGCATAATAACATAATAACAATTATTTGGAAAAATTGTATTATGGTACATTATTAAATTTATTTTGGCGCTATAGCGCCACCATTGTATGTATTAATTTGAAAACTTTTTTATATATTTTAATCAAATTATTCATTTATTTATTTACAGTATATCTTATATTTATTTATTTTACACCATTTTTCTAACCCCAGGTTGAAAACCCCTGTTTTAGATGATAATCAGTGAATATAAGTATTTGCTTTCAGTATACAGAAAATGCTATGCATATGAATGTATTAATCTCTTCTTCCACTCTATTCACTTTTAGCTCTGAAAAAGGCCTTTTCTGAACATGCAGCTATTCAAAGGCTGGCCAAATCAGATTTCATCATGCTCAATTTAGTGGTACAGTACAAATATTGTGAAATATTCAACAGACACTGGAGTAAGACATGCATTTAATACAGTAAGAATGTTCTTGACCTAGCGATTGTGATTTTCAGCATGAAACCACCGATAAAAACTTGGCCCCTGACGGCTTCTATGTCCCCAGGATCATGTTTGTTGGTGAGTTCTCACATATTTCCTAAACAGTGACTTATTCAGTTTACCTGGAAAGATTATCTGATAATATTGTATAATCTTCAGCCCGTTCTCATCCCAATCTTCTCGTCATCTAACTGACGCTTTTGACCATGCGCGTCAACACCCGACGCACATGGCATATGAGATGCGCCTCCTAGTGGTCTAACCCGGTGGTCAAACGGTAGAGGCATGGTCAAAAGTGTCAGTTAGATGACGCTCCAGAATGAGAATGCATTCTTTTGTCATCAATGGGATTTCGAGAAGCAACAAATATTGTCATTAGGTCGCTGCACAGTCTCTGGCACAAAGAAATGAATATAATTGTGATAAGGAACATATTGTGTATAGGCTAATTGTGTTATTACATTATATTATTTTCTAATATTGAAATTTTAAAAGTATTTTCACATAGTAATAGTTGTTGCACTGCCTTTTCATGTTCTTTATGTAAAAGGATTTGATTTGGGGGTGTTTAGGTTAAGTTGTCATGAGAATCACTCTTTTCCATCTTCTCTTCTCCTCCACCTAGATCCCTCACTGACTGTGCGAGCTGATATCACTGGAAAGTACGCCAACCGAATGTACACGTACGAGTCAGAAGACATAGACTTCTGTGAGTGTGTTTCTGCTGTCTAATGAGCTCCACTGAGAGGCAGGAGCTCTTCAGAGACTATCTGAAGCTCCCAATAGCAGAACCGAGCTGTTCATTTGTTTATTCACGCTCATCCATTGTGATACATTCTTTGCTACTTTATGCTACGGAATGTGCTAATGTTATTTAATATTTGATTTACCAGTTATTAAGCGTGCGCTAATCGTTTCCCCTTCCTATATCTTTCTTTGTGCACAGTGAAAGAGAACATGATGAAAGCCAAGATCCTGCTTCCAAAAGAGCACGAGGAACATGATGATCTGTGATGGATAGATAACAGCTTACCTCTTCCAAGACTTGCACACAGGACTTTCTTTGTGCAACTAGCAATATTCAACTCTGAGTTTGTTAGTGTTACTGTTTCTGTGTTCATTCACCGAACTTTAACAGTAATGATGTAAATGTATTAAAGAGGAGGAATATAAGAAACAGTCTCTGGGTTCACTTGACGTATTAGCCAACAATAGAAAAAAGTGCTCTACTTGACAAAGATCACCAGGAATAAACAAATACTAATTCCATTAACTATAAGCAAGGCAACGACGTCCTCCATTATATAAGGATTAAGAGACATGACAAGACATGATCTAGCAGTATGTAATGACACAGAGTATACACTAGATGGCAGAGCACACTATGTACAGAAGTAAGCCAGTGTCAAAATCATTAATTTTATTCTATAGGCAAATAAGCTTAAGCTCTAAGTAAATTACTTGTACAATATCAATGTGCTAAGTATAATTAATTAAAAGGTGGACTGCCAAACATGTCAATGTCCAATTTTGCATATAAACATGTGGTGGTTTAGAGCGATCATCCAAAAATGTCTTAAGCACCACTTTGCTTTTTGAGGTCTTGTGAAATAATCACTTTTTGAAAATTCAAATAGGAAAATTGATACTCAAAAAGTATACTTTTTAGTATATTATAAGTAAAGAAATAAATAAATATATGTAAACAAATATTTAAATAAATAAGATAAAAAGACAAAGGTAAAAAACACACAAAAGCATTATGCATAATGTAACTGAATCATAAACAATGATGCAATTCACTTTAAGTCATTATTTTATAAGATACCACATTTGAGGAGCATTGCCACAAAATTCAAATAGAAATTGTTTAAAAGAGGGTAAAGAGACCTTTGCAATGCTTTATGGGAGGGAGTATGTGAGTTTGTGTGGCATTTGGCCCTTTCCAGGTTAAACTAAAGCGACTGATTCTTCTTTTTCTGTGAAACACAACTTTAAAAAAAACAGTAAATAAGAATGAAATATAATTAATAAAACAATTCTTTAAAATAACTTTCCAGGATTTAACGTGTTGCAATTAACTCAAATATTCAAGTTGTCAGTTTACAACTTCACACTTCAAGTTGCCTGAACTTAAAATTTTAAGGTTACACAAACAAAGTGTTGACTAAAACAGTGTCAACAGCACAAACAAACTGTAGTTGGGCACTTTACATAGGTCATGGTGTCTAAACAGGTGGTTCAAAAGTCAAAAATCTGGCAATGAGACAGGGTTAGGATATAAATGTAACTATTTATAAGCACCTTAAACCGTCATGGTGTAGCAATGCCAGGATCATGGGTTTGATTATCAGTGAATGCATGAATTAATAATATGCAAGTTGTGTTAGATGAGTGTGTGGTATTTTGCAAAATGAAGTCTGAAAAAATATCAACAGGATTTGAAAAAGCAGCTTTATGAGCCAGGAGTTGCTGAGTGTGCTGAATGAAGCTAGGGGAGGTGACACTACACTGTGACAGACTTTAATCCTCCTCCGGCCCAGGGTCACAGAGAGTAATGGAGCGGAGCAGTATGGTCATTCCTCCACCGACAGAGTGAATTAATGCTGTATGCCTGGTTACGGCTCTGACTGACAGCCACACGCTGGTCACAGACGCGGGAACAGTCTTATTAACGCCACAGATGAGCCAACACACACCCTCTCACCTCACCAATAACACTGCCAACTCTAGAGCCGCTGTCGATACTCTCTCAACACACACACACACACACAGTAAGCCCTTGACAAAGGACAGCAAGGATGGTCACAGTCAAATCAAAGAAAATTGCACAAATAATGAATGTGTTCGGTGCTTACTTTTTGAAGCAACTCCCTCTTGTCCAGCATAAAAAGCATACAAATATTGTAGAGCGGAGCAATCTAATCAAGAGAAAAAGATTGTATTAATTTTCATGTAATTTTCAGGTACGAAAATCACAATTTTATTTCCTTTGTTGACATATTTCCCTTTGAAAAAAGACGTTTGGGGTCAGTAAGATTTTTTTTTTTTTTTGAAGGAAATACAAGGTGCTACTTCTTTTTGAGTAGGGATTTTTGAGTAGGGATAAATTTAATTTAATTTAAGTGACAGAAAAGACATTTATAATGTGACAGGACAATGTTTTGAACTTTCTATTCGTCAACCATTTCTTTCCATTCATCTATTCATCAAAAAATTATCATAAAAAAGTATGTTTCCACAAAAATATTAAGCAAGCACAACTGTTTTCAACATTGGTGAAAATAATACATATTTCTTGAGCAGCATAATCAGCATATTATAATGATTTATGAGGGAGTAAGGATGCTGAAAATTCAGCTTAAGTATACTAAAATAGTTATATTTTAATATACTTAAGTTAACCTGGGTTCGAATCCACTGTGAGATGCGTCCCTGAGCAAGACAATTAACCCCTAGTTGCTCCAGAGGCGTGCGACCTCTGACATACAGTATATAGCAATTGTATGTCGCTTTGGATAAAAGCAGCAGCTAAATGAAATGAATGAAATGAAAATAGTTCTTTTAAATTGCAATCGTATTTCACAATACTACTGTTTCTCAATGCATTGAGAAAAGAAGAAAATAAATTGTGCCTTAAAACCGCAAACTTTTCATGGTAGTTTATACAAATTTTCCAATAAAATGTCAGACAAAAAAAAAAGTCCAGCAAGTCGACCTGTATAACTGCACATCTTCATAAAAATATGATTTGGTGTTTTTGATATGATTAGATGTTCCCCTCTTCTCAGGCACCAATAAAACACACAGGCTCTTGTGACCTGAATGCATAAAAACAGAAAAGCCCCTCTTCCAAACACAGTTCTAAGAGGAGTCTCAAACAACACCATATCCCAACAGTTCAAGATGGATCCCATTTGTCATTTTTAATGGCAGCTGCTCTCAAGCCAAAGTGTATTCTTCCTTGAGGCCATCACACCATCGATTATCTGCAGTTAACTATTCATTTCACGGTGAGAGACTAGTGTTTGCACTGAGAATATATATATATATGTATATATATATATATATATATATATATACATATATATATATATATATATATAGTTGTTTCATTGGGTGAATGTAGCAATGTTCTTCAATTCTGGAGGATGTTTCTGAGAGCTCTACTGTTACTCAAGGACAGATGTGAGACGGTCATACATAAAATGCGAACGACTCTGAAGTGCAATTTAACATTTCAGAGGCTGAGGGTTTTGAGACCTCTGTTATTTAAGGTTGACTGACAATAATTCAGGCTATTAATAGTGGAAAAGAAATTCTAAGCTGGAGTGCAAATAGAGGAGTTTATAAAAATATAGGCTAAAATAAAACACAATGCAAATAAATAAATAAATAAATAAATGAGGCTAATGATAATTTGGGTAGCACTTTATTTTACAGTCCTGCACATAATATAACATAAAGAGCCTCATACAGAATAGCTTATAGTTTACAAACGGAGTTGTCGTGAAATGAATGGCCAGAACACATACGTTTTCTGTCAATATTGCTAAGAATCATTAGCTGTAATGATTTTTACAACGGGAATTAATCGATTAAAAACGTACTTCAGCTAGACAATAACTTTCCTCTAGTAAGCCTACATCCAAAACAATCTTTGTTGCATTCATTTCCTATTATCACTGCAAAGCGTGCGTGCGCATGCGTGTTAAAAATAAATGATGCGCAACAGAATGGAGGGAAGTGCTTTCCCAACATTTTTGGGGACAGACAGGGGTTTACTTAGTTACTGGAGAAAGATTTTTCTTCATTTCTGGTAAGATAGCAATCATGATGATAAGTGTGTAGCTACATTAATTATTGATCGATACTATAGCCTATAGACCAGACGCCACGGTTAGGCACGCATGTGATGTGTGATTCACGTATTAACTGCTAAATTTAACCATCTAGAGTTAAAATTTATTGTGTTTTGTCTTGCGAATTTACTCATTCAAACGACTTTAAAGAGAACGAGAGAGAGAGAGAGAGAGAGAGAGAGAGAGAGAGAGAGAGAGAGAGAGAGAGAGAGAGAGAGAGAGAGAGAGAGAGAGAGAGCTCGAACACCAAATTGAATCCTCTTTCACCTTTACTTGTGCTTGAACGGAACGGACACATACACAAAATTGATTATCTCGGCAAGTATTCTCTTGGATATGTCAAAAGTGAACGGATGTGTGTCAGTATATTCGGTCCGTGCATTCTTAAAGTGACAGCAGACTTATATTCCTACTGTTGTCTATATCATTAGTTAATAAAATAAACAATATCATCATCATCTACCATGTTCGAGGGAAAAGATGATAAGGAGAGCAGTCAGACAGCTTGTAGGATAAGTGTAACCAACTATATCATGTGTGTTCGATAAATGGTGTAAATGTTTAAATTTAAACAGCCATTTTGTAGACTTTAAGGTTTGTCTATACAGAAATTGAATTTAGAAAATAAACCCACCTTGAGATATGTTTTCTGAAAAAAAAAAAAACTAGCCCTACTACTCTATATATTTATACAGTGGGGTCCAAAAACACATTGTATTATACACAGTGCAAGTATAATAGTACCAACATTTGCTATTTTATTTTGTGATTTTCTTGAGTATGGGGAGGCAGCAATAGTTACACATTCACTGGTCAAATTCTACAATCCTTTTTGACTTTCTGAAATCTGACAAGGGCAAAGACCCATTAGCTGCCATTCTAGCTCCACACAGACAATTTAGATATTCAAATATGCCCTCGCTTTGTGGAAACTGTTGCAATGAGAATCTGAATAGGTAATGTGACATTAATCTCTCTCTCTCTCTCTCTGCATTTGTCCCGTAACACACCTTTGCCAGAGAGAGGTGTGTGATGTCTCTTTGAGTCTACGGTGTGCCCAGGAAAGAAAGGGGCATCCGTGCCATTGAAACAGGAAGGTCAAAATGCTAATTCGCTCTCATTCTTCCTCCAAGTCTCTCTCACCCATCAATAGAGACTGGGTCGATGATTTTAATTATTCTGTCAGCTTCAAAGAATTCCTCGTCAGAATATCGTGGCGCCCGCGAAGGTCTGAGCTCAGATAAATGTTATCCATTCCTGTGACGACGTCTCTTCTGTCTCTCTGCGGACTCTCAGGTCGTTCCTCAAGAGCCGTTTCTATAGATCAATATGGCAGAGGGAACGGGGCCAATTAACTCTCGGGGACATTAACTAAATGGTTGTGTGAAGTGAACGGGCGTGTAGCGTTTTATTTGACATCAGGAAACAATGTAATCACAGGCCGGCTTAATCTAGGGCACACAAACACCAACAGATCTCTATTGTGAGGTGAAAGCTCTTTCCTCAGCAGCATCACCACAGAAAAACTCAAGCAGCTGTTGGTCAGCAATGCAAGAGTCCGCAATAGCAAAGCATAAAGATTTCCAAAATACCAGAATTTCCATGTAAACCACAACAAAAACAAGATAGGAACAAAAAGAAGATATATATATACATATTTTTTTTTTTTGAAGAAAATGTGAAACTTAGCCTACTGCCACAACGCCAAGGGCCCGTTCACACAACGCGTTTTCCATTCCACTGCACTACACTGTAAAAAAAATATTTTCAAGATTTGTTATCACAACATATTTTCTTTTGTCAAATCAACTTTATAATAATTTATTTAGTTAATGAGTTATAATAAATAACTTATTATTTTTTGTTTCTGATTAATCTCCTTCATTGTATTAACTCACTTTTTCCAGTTCAATCAACTTAAAATTTTAAGGCAACCCAGGTTACTTACTTTTTTAAGTTAAACAAACAATATTTTTTTTACAGTGTAGTAATCATAACATTTTTTCTTTTGTCAAATCAACTTAAATAATTTATTTAGTTCAGATAACATATAATTTTGAGTTTCTGATGATTAAATCATTCAACCAGGTTACTTACTTTTTTAAGTTAAACCATCAATATTTTTTTACAGTGTACTTTTGCACTGGACGGACATGTTTGACTGCTGTGCTTGCATCTTTTGCAGCGTTTCACGCGTGACATGGCGTTCGAAAACCACGTTACATTAAGTTCAACATTAAAAGATACATCTTGAGAGCCGAGACGTTGCGTTGCGTTTTTTACCCATTCCACTACCCGCGTCTCGTGTTTTTCAAAGCAAAAGCTATTTTTGCACTCCACTGCCCTACTTTTCCATTGTTTTTTAGCTAGACGGGAGCCTTTAACCATTGCACTCACGTTTTTTGCAGCATCTCGAACAATAAGTTCAACTTCTTAAAAAACGCGTTTCTAGACCTGTTTTCCTTCTACTGACCTGCATCTCACGTTTTTGACAGCACGTGTTTTTTAATACGTGTGAACGTTTTTTGTAAATTTAGTCTTTGACATACACAGGAATACAAGTGGCTAATGAGGAACAGGTGTGTGTGTGTGAAGACAAATAACCATTGAGACTAACAACTATGGAAACTAACAAGACAAAAATAGAAACAAAGGAAACAGGAACTAATACACAGGAAATGAAACCATACATCAAAGACACAGGGGAATCATGGGAATAACTGTGTGTTAGTGTTGCAAAATTTGTCAATTATTAAGCAAAGTTAAAGGAGTAGTTCACATTTAAAAAAAAATTGCTTAAAATTACTCACCCCCATGTCATCCAAGATGTCCACGTCTTTCTTTCTTCAGTCGAAAAGAAATTAAGGTTTTTGATGAAAACATTCCAGCATTTTCTCCATATAATGGACTTCATTGGGAACCAAACGGTTCAAGGTCCAAATGAGAGTTTCAGTGCAGCTTCAAAGGGCTTTAAACGACACCAGACGATGAATCAGAGTCTTATCTAGGACCCTTGGAGTCATGACTCGAAAAAAGATTCGTTCATTTTGACGAACAAGTTCGAACAGGAGAGTCACGAACGCTCATCACAGAACAGAGCAAGGCGAGCATTTGTGCTTATAAAACTTAAAAAATTTTATTTATTTTTTCAATGACCGATCGTTTCGCTAGATAAGACCCTTATTCACCGTCTGGTGTCGTTTAAAGCCCTCGTTTATTAACTTATTTGTTTAATTTGTAATTTTTATTCATTTATTTTAATTCAGTTTTCTTACACAGTTTTTCTCAATTTTTACCCCCGAGCGGCACCCTTATGGTCCCTGGACCCCAGCTTGAAAAACCCCAGGCTATTAGAAATGCACACCATAACAAACGGCACATTCTACGATGAAAACAGCAACTATACATCAACAATATAGCAATAACAACTGTAAAAGCAATGATAGTGACAAGAGTTATAATAAAAAGGCTGATAGCAACAACCAATAACAACGACCACTAAAACAATATATTGTTTCAGCTCATCATCTTCATGCAACCACCAATAAATATGCGAGTCAGAAAAGCGTGGTGACATCTCTTCATCCACCCCTGCAAACTTCTCCAGCGGAGAGTGAATGTAAAGTTTAACCAACAGCTTGAAATGGGGCCCAGATGCAGGGTCCAAACCAAATTGAAGTGTGCTGGATTCAGATAAGTGTAATGTCCTGGGGTTTGCGGCCCGTCTCGTAGCGCGGCACTTCTCTTTGCTCTCGGTGACAGCTGGTGTGGCGTCAGCGCGCGCGGGGAGACAAGGTCACCGGGATTCCAGGCTAATAAATGGTGTGAAGATGGAACGGGCCGGTGGAGAGCGAGGCTGTGGAGCGATTCGCCACATACATCAACTCCACTGAGCAGAAAATTGAAATGGAAATCTGGGCCTTGAATGAGTGCAGATCCCATTGTCCCCAGAATGCAATCTGATGATGTATGATATTTTTTAAGGCGGCCGGTGCCTGCTCGCCGCTTCATTTTGAACCACAACTGGACAGGTGAGCTCATGTGAAACTTTGCAGGCGCGTCTGAATGAGGTTCCCCAGACAGAGTATGATGACTCCTCAGTGAAAATTAGATATATAAAAGCACATTATGGATTCATGAAGATCAAGATGAATGTCTCCAGGGAGTAAACTAATTGCTGTATATGCAGAGAAATGGGCTAAACACTTGAGGTTCAATAGCTTTGATAATGAAAGCATAAACATAAATCAAAAAGTGACACAGTAAATTTCAACACAAGATTAAACATTTAAGTGTGAACGAACACAACGTGTTCATGATTCCTGAATGAAATAAATCATACACGAGTTGTGAATGTGAGTTCGCAGTCTGTGTAGATATGATGCAGTGTTTGAAGAGTTTGTGTGCAAATCGTTCTGTTGAATATAAACTATCACAACGCAGCTGGAGAAGTGCGAATCCCGAATGAATTGCTGAATTCAGAACCTCTTAGTAGGCCAGGTACTACTCGTTCTACCGTTATCATACCTTTCTATGGCAGAAATAAGAGTAGTATGTGGTTCCAGGTAACAATTTATTTGCATGTTCCTTTAGAACATCCTGTTGACTGAGTAACTCTGCAACTTCATGTCAACCAACTGTCAGAGTATTAGTAGACTGTCTACTGAATATCTGCTCTTTATTGTGATGGTCCTCCTACAGACATTATGCTGACTGTACTGTACGTACAATGTCCTACTTGCCTGTCAACATGTATTTGTTATAACATGTATTTCCATATCTCCGTGCACCCTCTTGCGTAGACATCACACGTCATCACGTTTCATGCAATGCAGAGTTAAAAGCTCTTTCAAAAAAAACTTTCAACGCTAGCTCGCTATTGTTAGCCTCTCCGAAAATTGCCTACACTACATTTAATGGCCTTCTAACAACACTCACCTAAAGGATTATTAGGAACACCATACTAATACTGTGTTTGACCCCCTTTCGCCTTCAGAACTGCCTTAATTCTCCATGGCATTGATTCAACAAGGTGCTGAAAGCATTCTTTAGAAATGTGGGCCCATATTGATAGGATAGCATCTTGCAGTTGATGGAGATTTGTGGGGCGCACATCCAGGGCACGAAGCTCCCGTTCCACCACATCCCAAAGATGCTCTATTGGGTTGAGATCTGGTGACTGTGGGGGCCATTTGAGTACAGTGAACTCATTGTCATGTTCAAGAAACCATTTGAAATGATTCAAGCTTTGTGACATGGTGCTTTATCCTGCTGGAAGTAGCCATCAGAGGATGGGTACATGGATGCCATAAAGGGATGGACATGTTCAGAAACAATGCTCAGGTTGGTTGTGGCATTTAAACGATGCCCAATTGGCACTGAGGGGCCTAAAGTGTGCCAAGAAAACATTCCCCAACACCATTACACCACCACCACCAGTCTGCACAGTGGTAACAAGGCATGATGGATCCATGTTCTCATTCTGTTTACGCCAAATTCTGACTCTACCATCTGAATGTCTCAACAGAAATCGAGACTCATCAGACCAGGCAACATTTTTCCAGTCTTTAACTGTCCAACATTTAGTGAGCTCTTGCAAATTGTAGCCTCTTTTTCCTATTTGTAGTGGAGATGAGTGGTACCCGGTGGGGTCTTCTGCTGTTGTAGCCCATCCGCCTCAAGGTTGTGTGTGTTGTGGCTTCACAAATGCTTTGCTGCATACCTCGGTTGTAACGAGTGGTTATTTCAGTCAAAGTTGCTCTTCTATCAGCTTG
Organism: Pimephales promelas; assembly: GCF_988280905.1. Taxonomy (NCBI): domain Eukaryota; kingdom Metazoa; phylum Chordata; class Actinopteri; order Cypriniformes; family Leuciscidae; genus Pimephales; species Pimephales promelas. The sequence goes on along the minus strand of NC_142775.1, from coordinate 35,355,393 downwards.
AATCAGTCGCCCATTCTCCTCTGACCTCTAGCATCAACAAGGCATTTTCACCCACAGGACTGCCGCATACTGGATGTTTTCCCCTTTTTCTTTGTAAACCCTAGAAATGGTTGTGCGTGAAAGTCCCAGTAACTGAGCAGATTGTGAAGTACTCAGACCGGCCCGTCTGGCACCAACAACCATGCCACGCTCAAAATTGCTTAAATCACCTTTCTTTCCCATTCTGACATTCAGTTTGGAGTTCAGGAGATTGTCTTGACCAGGACCACAGCCCTAAATGGATTGAAGCAACTGCCATGTGATTGGTTGATTAGATAATTGCATTAATGATAAATTGAACAGGCGTTCCTAATAATCCTTTAGGTGAGTGTATCGTATATATCTTAAGTCTTATTTCTGTACCGAAATAGAAATACGTGGGAGTTAATTTGCACAGGAAACGTTTCAGACAGCTTGTGACAGATTTCATGCTAACACATGAATGCGGATGGATGGAATAAACATCCATATAAGTAAGCATTTCATCTTTTCATCCATCACATATGCGACACGGGGCCAGGGGAAAGCTTTCTACTTTAAAATAATCTAACAACACAGTCAGCAAAGGACAGAGGCCGTCCTGAGGAGAGGTGGTCGAGATGGACGAGACGGGGGCCGGAAACTCCCCAGCTAATAAACTTCCAGACAGCACTGCTGCCATTTCGAACCAGAGGGGAGGTGAAGGTAATGAAGCTTTCAGTTTTCAGTTCTGATTTAGAAGACTTCTGGGGGGAAAGCCTACACAGCAAAAAACACTAAAGTACATATATTTTAAAGGGATAGGTTACTTAAAAATGTAAATTCTGTCATTATCAGTAGACCTGTATGAGTTTCTTTCTTATATTTTGAAGAATATGGGTAACCAAACAGTTGTGGGGCACCATTGACTGTTTGGTTACAAACATTCTTCAAAATATCCCCTTATTGTGTTCAGCAGAAAAAAATACATGTATTTGGTTTGAAGCAAACTTGAGGGTGAGTAAATGATGACAGAATTTTTATTTTTGGATGAACTATTCCTTTAAGAGACATGCTTTGATGTCAGGAACATACCCAGGGAGAATCTCATGAAAAGTATTAATAGTACAATTCCATTTTATTATTCTGATTTAAAATCCGTTGTTTAAAGGTGCATTGTGCAAGTATCTGAGTTTTTGCAGAACTACGCCCCCTCTGGCGACAAGCGAAACTGCAACCAGAAGTGTGCACACTCATGGACCACATGCACTCGAGGGAATAAAGTTATAAATCTGCAAGTCATTTTAAATATATATAAAAGGAAAGGAATTTTAGTAGATTACACACTTAAGTAAGGGGAAAACGGGGGTAGTAGAAAAATTCGGTTTTTGTTTCCATACTGTTTTTTGTGCTTACAGTATCCACTTATGGATTGTATCATTATAGAAACACATTCATGAACAACATAAGTTATTACTTTGTATAGGATCCCGTTCGAGCCCTAGAGCAGAGCGGAAATCTCTTCATTTGTTGAAAGCCTTCCCGATGTTGACTCTTGTCTTATTCCGACGCCTGTCAAAAGTCTTAAGTTTTCTTTTCTTTGTCTTACGTGGAGTTTGCGTTGGGGTTTGGAATGAACTACAAGCCGGTCTCTTTGAATCCATTTTCTACTTTTGTCGAAAGTTGACTAAAGTTTTGTCGCTCGGGTTGTCTTCACTGATACGGAGAATGGCGGCGAATATACAAACCTGCCAGACATAGCCAGGTGAGCATGAACGTGCATGACGTTCCGAAACTCTTTATTTATTTTACTATACAGGATTATAGAGGCAATCGCAGTGATCAGAGAAGGGCTCGTTCAGCCCATCAGGCAATTGTTTAAGCATGTATGGGTTAGAAAACGGGTATACTTTTAACATGAAATGTTGCACAATGGACCTTTAATAAAAACATTCTACTGTATTACAGTATATCAAAAAATATATTTTATTCTTTATTTCGGGATAAAATGTGAACATGTTTCTGAGGTATTTACACAGAGACAGGACTGATGCAGCAGTGATGGTATAGCAGGTGGAGGTGTTTAGAGGAGTATATCTCCATCTGTTGAGGAACATGGGTCTCCGGATCCATTAAGCTGATCACTGAAGAAAATCAACGAGCCACCGCAGGGAGAAGCAAACGAATGGCCAAGGAAACTTCATTATGACAAACTGTGGTTCTATATCAGAGAAGTTGAATTATCTTAAATCCCGATGGACTTTTTAATCACAATATAAACGGACAACATTTTTACAACTAAAATTGGCCCAATTATTTCATTGACACACTTCACGCTATTACATTACCTGTGTCTGTGTGTCCATGAATGATTATGAAGCATGTTCTCTGAAGTTGTAGGCAGAGCGCAGTCACATAAGTGGGTGGACAACTTTCTTTGAAGAATCAGAGCTGGAAAAAAGAAAAGAAAGCCACAATTCAAAGAAAATTATCAATGATATTTTCCATGAAGTTATGCATTGAAGCTTCACAAGGGTGTGAGAACTGCAAGAAAGGAATAATATTTCATATTTCTCATATTTCATCATGGCTGGAATAATAGGCTAATGTCAGTTTGTTTGGTCCAATAAAGGATCTTTCTGAAAATACTGATTCTATGAAAGAAAATTCGTGTTGAAAATTGAAATTATCAGTTCAGTGGGTCATCACTCCAGAAAGACTGAAATCTCTGAAACTGTAAGTTAATATTAGTGATGCCATAGACGAACCATTTTTGGCTCCCAAAGTACGTTTCAGTGAACATTGGGTAACACTTTACTCGAAGGGGTGTGCATAAGACTAACATGACACCTTCATAATCATGATGACACGTTATGAATATGAAGGAAGTTTTATGCATGTTTATGACAACTGTCATTAAGTGTCATTCGCTCAGTTATGACATTGTTTGAGATGTCTTGTTTATGACAACTTGACATAAACCAATACATCATAACCTGTCAGTGTCTTTGTCCCCTAAAGTGACTATTTTCCAGACCATCTTTTGAATGAAAGATGTAAAAAAATTTTACTGTGCAAAATTTCTCCATTAAGACACTAAAGTCATCTTGTGAATATTTAGAAAGCAGTGCAATCTGTGAAGCAAAATTCTCTGACAATTCTAGCTTTTCATGAGCTTGGGAACCTCGATTGCAGTGAATTTACCTCCTATTTCTCAGCCCATATTAGCTGGTGAATAATTACCTCTGTTAATCCAGATGAAGGAGAAGTACCCCGCACACGTGGAAGAGAAGCATGAATCTCAATGTGTTTAAGATCTCAGCAAGCGCAGAAGACTTCAGGGCTTCCCTGGACGACTCCGACTTGAGAAAAAGAGATCAACTCCCAGCGGTACATCATAAGCAAATCCCACTGGGCAGACAGGCTTTTTGAGTGGGTCTGTCTCACTGGTTACGGATTCATTATTAATAAGAGCAGCAAGTATCTGACTACTAAGCCAGACTCAATGAGAGACACTGGGTTTAAGGGAGGGGAAATGGCAACACATAAACTTGCACTGTTTGTTGGTTCAAGCATCCAATGGTGCACCCAGTCTGACGATTTAAGATTAATTCCCAGTTAAAGGAGTAGTTCACTTTTAAAAAAAACTTTTGCTGATGATTTACTCACCCCCATGTCACCCAAGATGTCCATGTCTTTCTTTCTTCAGTCGAAAAGAAATGAAGGTTTTTAAAGAAAACATTCCAGGATTTTTCTCCATATAATGGACTTTACTGGTGACCAAACGGTTCGAGATTCGAAAGACAGTTTCAGTGCAAACTGTTCAAAGGGCTTTAAACGATTCCAGACGATGAATAAGAGTCTTATAAAGCAAAACAATCGTTTAAGAGAAAGTTTAAGTTTTATAAGCTCAAATGGTCGCCTTGCTCTGTTCTGTAATGCTCGTTCCTGACTCTCCTGTTCAAACTTGTTCATCAAAATGAACTTTTTTTGTGTCATTTGGTTCATTCAACGAACGAAATTGAATAGATTTGTTCGTTTTGATGAATGAGTTTGAACAGAAACTTTTAAAACAAAAACTTTTATTTATTTTTTTTTAAAATGAGTGATCGTTTCGCTTGATAAGACCCTTATTCATCGTCTGGAATCGTTTAAAGCCGTTTGAACAGTTTGCACTGAAACCGTTTGGTTCCCACTGAAGTGAATTATATGGAGAAAAATCCTGCAATGTTTTCATCAAAAACCTTAATTTCTTTTCGACTGAAGAAAGAAAGACATGGACATCTTGGATGACATGGGGGTGAGTAAATTATCAGCAAAAGTTTTTTTCAAAAGTGAACTACTCCTTTAAGTCCATCGGATTTCAGTTAATTCCCATCAGCAAGAAGTTTTGGAAGAAGTTCTCCAGCATTGTCGTCCTGAAAGTACCTCAGCAAACTTTACAAGGGCTTGTGGAAGTGGAGAGCTAAACCTTGACAGCAGCAGTGGTGTGATGTGTGAGAAATACAAAAGCAAACAGACTTTGTGCATGAAGCAGTACCAACAGCGAGTGTCAACAGGACTGATCACAGACACACACTCCGTTCCAAAACCCCCACTGTGTTCCTGTTTGCATGAATAGGGAACTTTAAAGGTTAAAACTTTAACTCCCCATCTTAAGTGTTGGCTGGCAAAAAGATCTTTTTTCATGAAACAAAACAAAACAAGTCTTTTTTTTGGCAGCAAAGACTTAAAGGAGTAGTTCACTTTTAAAATAACTTTTGCTGATAATTTACTCACCCCCATGTCATCCAAGATGTCCATGTCTTTCTTTCTTCATTCAAAAAGAAATTAAGGTTTTTGATGAAAACATACCAGGATTTTCTCCACATAATGCACTTTACTGGGAACCAAGCGGTTCAAGGTCCAAAAGAGTTTCAGTGACACAAAGCGACACAAAAACGATTTTTATTTGAAAAGAAAGAAAGGAAAAATTTAAATAAGGATTTGTAATGATCTAAAACAAGTTAATTGAGGAACACCTGGAATACTGAATGATGAAATTAATTTCTTGTAAAGATCTAGAAAATGAAAAATGTGCATAAAAGGGTTAAACAATGTCTGATGTGGTACTGACACTTCTTAAAAAACAACCCCTCCTTTTTTTAAAAAAAAAAATCAGATGACAGCTGATACCAGAGCCCGTCTAACGGAGAGCCTTGGCACTTCCTATTAGCCCCATTGTGTATCACCTTGGTTGCAGTTCCATTAGAATTCCACTGGAGGTGATCACGGGCGAGTGCAGAATGAATGGGAGTCTATGGGGCTAAACGGCTAAATGTGTCTCTTTCTCCTGCTTGTCGTTGAATCAACATAGATTTTATTGTTGATTCCGCAAGTTCAATATAGATTGTAGGCCAAAAGTCGAATGAACGAGTACTTATGTCCTTTTGATTTCTTACAGGTTAGGCCGTTGTTGGCCGGAACACGCTAGCATTCTGCTATTGTGTGACGTCATCACATTTTAGAACAGATAAGTGAACTTAAAAATGCCATTTTCAGCTGAGTGTATTTTCTTAGACCTCCCTTTTGAATGCAACTTTCAAATTACTTGACAACATATTACATCCTGTGAAAAGTGGATTTCTAGACTCCCATTCATTCTGCACTCGACCGCGAGCACCCCCGCATGGACAGAGATGTGTTACTGCAGCCAGTCCAGAAACCGGAAGTAAACAGCCAGTGCCAGTTCTCTTCAATTAGACATTCTCTTTTGATACACACTATAGTTCAAACTTTTTTTTTGAAAAGCCTCTTAAAAAAGTCTCACCATTGCAAGTCAAAAATACAGGAAAAAACAACATTTTAAATTTTAAAATGTAATGTATTGCTGTGATGCATTTTCATCATCATTACTCCAGTCTTCAGTGTCACATGATCCTTCAAAAATCATTCTCATATGCGGATTTGGTGCTCAAGAATAATTTCTTATCATCTATGTTGAAAACGGTTTAATCGCGAATACTTCATGATATCACATTGGACAGACTCCCTGATCAGTGCAATTACTAGAGCGATGAATAAAACGCACCCACATTTTAATGCATATATTATTCATTTCTTATCATAGCAGCACACCAAATGCCACAGAAATCTATTTCGAGTTGAGTCTCCCATGTGGAGCACTATTTATAGTTACAGACAACTCCAAATCACTCACTTATGAGGTTCCATTTCACTTTGGAAATTATTTACTTTAAAAAATGCTTTTTAAATTATGCTTATTTTTACGTTTTATTTTTTTAACCTACATTAAAATATCATTCCAATAAGTTCTTAGAGCTAAAACCTAAAGATGAAGTGACTTTGCTGTCACCTGGTGTCTTATTTTGGCTAATTTTAGAATACTCTAAATGACAGTTTTTCCCATTCATTTCTATGGGTGCCCATTTTTCCACTCACTTAACATTGTAGAATTGAGTTAAAAAAAAAAGAAAAAAAAAGAAAAAAAAAAGTGTGTCCAGGAGGCAAACTTGTACCACTCAGATCAAGGGAAGTATTTTTTAAAAATAACTATTTTTGCCCACATTTGTCCAGAATATGGTTTTAGGGTTAATAGTTTTATGAAGTAGACACACAAACACACACTCTTCAAATAAACCAGAGAGTAGGAAAAAAAAAAAAAAAAAACAAAAAAAAACACAACACTAATATGCAAAGGTAAACTAAGATCTTTTTTATTTCTTGTTTTTTTTTTAATTTTATGTATAGATCTATTTTTTTGTTCCTTTTTTTCTACATACAAGTCCTTTTTTAAAGTATGTCGTCATGCTGGGTGCAGCTTCGGTGAAGTAGCTCATGCAGGTGACCCATGTGGATATTACGAAGGACAGGCAAAAGACGGGGTGGACCGAGATCGAGCTGGACCACCGCCGGACTCCACTGTACAGTCACCAAATCACAAGACGTTTAGAAACGGGCTGGCCAGGACCAGGGGGACGAAACTCAGGACTCTTTGCTAAGACACGGCTCAGATTCCCAAAAAAAACACCATGAAGAAAAAAAAAATAATAATAATCGTTACATCATCGGCTGACGTCTCACGCCATCAAAACCATCCGGGATAGAAGACGACAGATAAAGAGAAGGGGGGAGACGAAATTAGGATGATGCAAAAGAAAGAATATATATTGTTTTTAGTGAAAAAAAAAAAAAAATCCAGAAGTCTCGCGCCCTTGAAAAGTGTCACCAGCAGAAAAAGCTACTTTTTGCTGAGCCACATTTATGTAGAACCGACTGTGCTCATTAATTTCAGGCCGTAATCGTTTCCATTAGAGCAAAAGGGAGTCAAAGTCTACAGTCATTAATCATTACAGTACTGCAGATCCCCACACGCTCATACGGGCCCGTCACAAACGCATTACGGCCTCCGCAAGGACACGGTCAGTAAAGACCTTAAAAAGAAATTGCATGTTGCTTTTTGAGTGAAAAATGAAAATTAGTAATACATATGCAAGGAGTCTACCGTAACAGCATTGGAGAGGGTCACAAAATATTTACAGCAGTGCACCATACTGAGAATGAACGAGCAAGTCCCAAAGCCAGTCCCGACTGATACAACTCAAAAGACAAAACAAAAAAATACATTAGCGAATATGAGAGAACAAAACTCAACTGTAAAATGCTGAACAATCTTTGCACCAATGACTTTCTCGTCTTTAAAAAAAAAAAAAAAAAAAGTCTCAGTTTTTTTTTATGCTTCCAAAGAAAAGTAAATTGACATCTTTGGTGAAGATTCAACAGCAATCTCTCAGTCTTGTTGCTAGAATGCCAACTGGGCTCAGCAGCAGGTGCACAAACACACACACACACTCGAACCAATGGACGGACAAACACGCATACTGCTGGTTTCTTTAAAAGGTTTAAAATCAACAACCATCCTGCTGGACAGACCTGACGCCATCGAGCGGGAAATGGAATGATAGCAGGTCTGATTTCATGGAAGTATTATGGAAGAACAGGCTCTGCGACCCATCAAAGGAAAAGTTCACCTACAGTACAAAAAACCTGTATGTGGTTATCTTTTCTTCGGGATACAACATGAGAGCTTTTAAAGAATCTTAATGCAGCGTTTCATGATGGCCATGATATAAATCTTCAAGGAAAGGGAACATTAAACCACCTTAAAAGTAGTCAATATTCAATATTTATGACTGTACTAATGGAAAATCTTTCCTTATGCTGCACCTCTCAAATGTTTTTTTTTTTTTTTTTATAGAGAAGGTTGGTGTCAGTAAGATTTTTAAAATTAAAATAAATACTTTTATTCATCTATGATGCATTAAACTGATCAAAAGATATAGTAAAGATATTTATACTATTACAAAATACTTAAATCAGCATTAATGTTTAATGTTAAATCAGCATTAATGTTTTAAACATTGATGATGATTATAAATGTTTTACTGAACCAGAATGTTAGAATATTCAAATGCTTTCTGAAGGATCATGTGACACTGAAGACTGGAATAAATGACTTTATTTTAATATATTCTACACGGTTCATGATTTGTAATCACAACAATTTTTTTCTTTTGTCAAATCAACTTAATTTATGTGGTTCAGATAACATAATATTTTGAGTTTCTGGGTAGGGTTGCACCAGCCATCTTAAATTGTAACGTAAAGTCCACACTAGAGGGTTAGTAACTACTAGCTAGTTTGTAACTAACTCTATACTTTATTCCGATGCACCATTTAAGGTAGAACGTAGCTAATAGGTCGTAAACTCTCCGTAAAGTAACGCGTAGTCGCATAATACGACGTTTAGCCTCGATGAATCAACAGCAGTCTTCAAAGTTGTGTTGAAATGCCATGAATTTAAGTTTATCCTTCATTCTAACTTCTTTTGCCTCACCTAACTAACGGTAAAAATAAGATCCATTTAATACGATACTTGATCATGAATAACATAAGCTTATTTAGTTGGAACGTAGAGTTACGTTTAAACTAAGTTTAATGGTGCAACATAAAAACATTTAGTTGTGTGGAAGTTGTAACTTAGTGCCCATTTATGTCAAAACTAGGCGGTAACGCTTCCTTTTACAGTACAGTACTTACAGTATACTTACCTAGAAAGTACTGGCTAATATAAGGTAAGTACATGGAACAGGGGTAGGTTTAGGGTTAGTACTAGTTATTACCCAGTAATTGTAGTAGTTATTAAAATAAGTACACAGTATTTACATGGGTAACTGGACTGTAAAAGAAAGCGTTACCAACTAGGCTAAGTTGTAATTTGCGCACCCCTGATGATTAAATCAATCTCCTTCATTGCATTAACTCAATTTTTCCATTTCACTGAGCTAAAAAATTAAGGCAACCAGGTTACTTCATTTAAGTACCAACAATATTTTTTACAGTTATTTATTATTGCAAAAAAAAAAAAAAAAAAAAAAAAATCAAATTTTTTACTGTATTTATTATCAAATAAAAACCGTCTTGGTGAGTATAAGAGACTTCTTCAAAAACATCACCATTCAAACGTTTGAAGATGGGAAGAATTTGAAGAACAAAACTGGAAACTGATTTCATTTATTGAATAATTCCTTACATTTCAATCTATTCCTCACACAAATGATTTCTGAGATCTGAAATATTATATGTCATGCTGGATTTATGTCGATATTTAGTCCTTTTTGAGCTACTCGAAAGAGCTGCATAAAGATCCTTTAAAAACCTCCAAGGAAAAAACTACAGCATACTGGTTTTAGGGTGAGTAACTCATGTCTGGGTCAGCTACGCAGCCTTGTGTGTGTCAAATCATCTATCTGAAATGTTATAAATCCCACCAGGAGTTTATATTATACAGCAACACTCCTGGAATGTGAAAACCACCAAAGCTCAACTTAAAAAAAAGAACGATCGGTACAGAAAATAGTTCTGCTTCCTAGCTCTCTATAGCCTCACCAGTCAAACATGCAGCACTGGATAAGCCATAAATCAAAGAGCACCTGAGCTCCTGGCTCAGACCTTCCTACAGCACAAGTCTGCGGAGGGAAAACCTCTTCCTCAAGGACAAGGTCTCGGAGGATTCGGGTCTGTGCAGGAAAAGAAAAGATCCTCCAACTAGATGCAAGGATAAAGTGAAAGTCAGAGTCGCCCCTGCAAACTATCGCTTCCGCATGCAGAGATGACTTTTGTTAATAATAAACGTGCATCGTTTTTTTCAGACCGTTCTGCCATCGTGAAAAACTCTCGAAATCTGCAGTGACTTAATGCAGCACGTTCACGTCGAAGGACGAGTTCAGACCAGAAACAACCTGATTATTAACTCACCTACATGTCGTTTCGAATGAGTTCGTCATGCACAGCTATTATTTGATTTATTAGAATAGAAGTGCGTGTGGGGGAACTGTTCCTTTAACGCGAGTGTAACTCGATCACGTTAGCAGATCAGGCTCTCTGGGAAATCCGCCGTCCGAGTGATTCGATGGACTCCATGCCGCTTTAAGTCAATACAGTGTAGAAACGTTAAAAGAAAAGAAGGGCTTCTAAAATGGTCCATTACAGGCCACTAATGTATTTAGCCCAGATAAAGGGCTTTCTTTGAGCGAGGCTGCTCGCACATGCATTTAAGACCTCTGAGGAATTTAAATAGCCACGAAACATTGTTTAATAAGATCAATGAACTTTGATTGCATCCATAAGAATACTCAAATTATCCAATTCAATTTACCGTTTGAGAATACAGTTTTCGTTTCCAAGCTCTAAAGTACGGAAGCCCTGAACCGCAACCTAAAAAAAAAAAAAGTCAGTAAAAAAAAAAAATATATATCTTAAAAAAAAAAAAAAAATCTGTAAAAAAAAAAAATCTGTAAAAAAAAAAAATCTGTAAAAAAAAAAAAAAATCTAGCATTTCGAGATTAAAGTCGAAATGTTTCGAGATTAAAGTCGAAATGTTTCGAGATTAAAGTCGAAATGTTTCGAGATTAAAGTCGGAATGTTTCGAGATTAAAGTCGGAATGTTTCGAGATTAAAGTCGAAATGTTTCGAGATTAAAGTCGAAACATTGTGCATTCATAACAGTGCGCGTCCACTGGCTCAGAGCGCGCGCGTGTGTGTGTGTGTGAATTTGAACTGCCATGGATAAACCCAAAATAGTAGCTTTTCGGTCTCCTTTGATGAAACAAAACACACACACACACACACACAGTGTGTGAAACTCGCTATTGGCCATTATGAATGCCTGTGTGTGCGGCAATGTGAGACAATGGAAAGCACACACGCGCAGCTTCTACGCGATAGCGAGTTTCACACTGTGTATGTGTGTGTGTTTTGTTTCATCAAAGGAAATTCAACAGGTGCCAATCTACCAGCATTAGGCTACCATTATAGGACGTTATAAAATATACTGCGCCGGAATAGACTTTAGCCTATAGGAAAACCAACACGGAAAACACTTTTCAGACTGGATGGAGAAATCCAGCTTTATGAATGAATGAATGAATGAATAGGGCATTTATAGCGCTTTCATATATGCCTACACATCCGGCCAAATGATTGGATACAGAATGATGCACTTAAAATGTATCCAGAGCGTATTTACGGGGAAGAGGAGACCGAACAGTTACTGTTGTGTTCTCGACCCAGATAGTGTTGACTAGACGAGCACGAAAACACCTCAGTAGCACGTGTGACGTGTGTAGAATTTTGTTGAAAGCCCAGATAAAAGTAAAAAGCTACTATTTTGTGTTTATCCATGGCAGTTCGACTTCACACACACACGCGCGCGCGCGCTCTGAGCCAGTGGACGCGCACTGCACAATGTTTCGACTTTAATCTCGAAACATTTCGACTTTAATCTCGAAACATTTCGACTTTAATCTCGAAACATTCCGACTTTAATCTCGAAACATTTCGACTTTAATCTCGAAACATTTCGACTTTAATCTCGAAATGCTAGATTTTTTTTTTTACAGATTTTTTTTTTTACAGATTTTTTTTTTTTACAGATTTTTTTTTTTTTTTAAGATTTTTTTTTTTTTACTGACTTTTTTTATTTTTTAGGTTGCGGTTCAGGGCTTCCGTACTAAAGGAACCGTACGCAAAAAAAAAAAAAAAAATCGAGTTTCCCTCCGAGGTCAAATTAAAATCTGAAATCTATTCCTATTCTAGAAAGACCGTGTACGCTAATTCTACACTAAAGTCCTGACAAAAGTGTGCCTATCTATTCTAAAGGGACCATGCGTTATAGTGATGATCTATGTGAATTTCTTCCCCTTTAAAAATCCAGAGGGAACGGAATAAAAAATATAAATATGCTTATGTTTTGCATATCAAGGAGAATCATGCTCGAAAGGTGAGCCAGCATTTGGGTAGGCTGGACCAGGAAACCTTCAGACCCGTGCGCACAGCTGTGTGGTCGACCTGAAGCCACGTAACGTACACTTTACGGCGTCGAGGTTTTGTCAGAAGAACAACCGTCTCTCGTGAAAATAGTTCGAAAAACTAAAAATAACTTTTTTTTTCCAGTTACAAATGACATTACATCCTGTTATCTGCGGAAGGCTAGTGCCGCTAACTTCAAAACAAACGCACGTTTAAATGACAACCTGCTTCTACATTACAAATTATAAAGGCAAAGTCATGATTCACACAGAGAGAGCAAAATGACAGACACTAAAGGGCTCTTAGTTTGTCTGAGAACAAACAGCAACACACGCACACACACACCCGCACATCAAGTGAAGTATTAACAGCTGGTTGTTGTCATGTCCTGGTCTTTTTATGTCCCCCTGTTCAAGAGTTCAGTGAGAACTGGTCCTGTTCTATGGGCTTTTTCACCCAGGCACCCAGGCCCGCTTTGTGAAAGGCCTTGATGAGCGTTTGCTTCGCTGTGTGATACTCCTCCGCTGCTTGTTTGGCTTCGTGGTACGAGCTGGGCTTGGGCACTTTGATTCGCAGAGTTGACGAGAGCTGCCGAGAAAGAGAAAGAATTACAGTACATTTGATTTTACTTGATAATAGTGAACAACATAAACACACCTACAATTAGTTACATATACATACAGTGATGTGAATAAGTTTGGACACCCATGCTAAAGTTGCCTAAAAAGAGGAATAAAAATCATCTTTTGGATATTGATCTTAATGCCTTAATTAGAAAAATGAGGAAAACTCCAACCTTTTTTTTGTGAATAAATAATGTATCATAAATAAATAAATGTTTTTCCTTAAAATACAGGGTGCATAAGTCAGGACACCCCTATATTAAATTCCCATAGAGTCAGGCAGATTTTTATTTTTGGATCCATGAAATAACTGGCTTTTAAAAATAAAAATCTGCCTGACTCAATGGGAATTTAACATAGAGGTGTCCTGACTTATGCACACTTAATTTTAAGGAAAAACATTTATTTATTTATGATACATTATTCATTCACAAAGAAAATTTGTGTCCTTAAAGGTTGGAGTTTTCCTCATTTTTCCAATTAAGGCATTAAGATCAATATCCAAAAGATGATTTTTTATTCCTCTTTTTAGGCGAATTTTAGCATGGGTGTCCAAACTCCAAATTCACATCAATGTACATATACACACACATATACACTACCCATCAAAAGTTTTAGATTGGTAAGATTTTTTATGTTTTTAAAAGAAGTCTCTTCTGCTCACCAAGGCTGCAATTATTTGATAAAAAATACAAAAAAAAAACAGTAATATTGTGAAATATTATTACAATTTAAAACAGCCGTTTTCTATGTGAATATATAGTGAAGTGTAATTTATTCCTGTGATCAAAGCTGAATTTACAGCATCATTACTCCAGTCTTCAGTGTCACATGATCCTACAGAAATTATTATAATATGATGCTCAAGAAACATTTATGATTATTATCCATGTTGAAAACAGTTTTTTACATTTTTATTTTAGGATTCTTTGATGGATAGAAAGTTTAAAAAAAAACAAAAAACAGAATTGATCTGAAACGGAAAGCTTTTGTAACATTAATCACTACCATTCAAAGGTTTGGGGTCAGTAAGAATTGATTTTTTATTTTTGGGGGAAAGAAATTAAAAAATACTTTTATTCATCAAGGATGAGTTCAATTGATCAAAAGTTACAGTAAAGACATTTATAATGTTAGAAAAGATTATGCTGTTCTTTAGAACTTTCTATTCATCAGAGAATTTTGGGGGGGGGGGGGGGGATGGTACACGCCTGTTTTCATTTTCAACATTGAAAATAATAATTTATATTTTTTTAGCATAAAATCAGCATATTAGAATGATTTCTGAAGGATCATGCGATACTGAAAACTGATGTGTAATCAGCAACAGTAATGATGTTGAAAATCCAGCTTTCAAATTACATTTTAAAATAAATTAAAATAGAAAACAGTCATTTTAAATTGTCATAATATTTCACAATATTACTGTTTGTCATTGTTTTTTCATCAAATAAAGCAGCCTTGGAGAGCAGAAGAGACTTCATTTAAAAACATAAATCTTACTGATCTAAAACTTTTGACCAGTAGTGTGTATATATATATATATATATATATATATATATATATATATATATATATTCTGTATAATCTATATACTATACTGTATATTACAAATAACTATATGTAATTACACAACTACAATAGTGAACAAGGTAAAAAACGCAAAGGAAACGCTTAACCGTTTTCGTACATGGTTGTCTTGTATATTATATTTTTTATTCCTTTTCTGTTTACCATTAAATATAAAGGATTTGTTGTGGAAAGAGGTAACTAAATCCTGTTTTTAACATGCTTCAAATGTATATTTGCATGGTTCTTTTTCAAATTTGTGATAGTCTTACCTTAGTGTGTAGTGGCACCCAGCGGCTGTACATGGCGTGCTTACAGAGACGTGAGGGTCTGCCCATGTCATCCTTGCCCGTGGTGGCGTTAATGACTTCTAGAGCCTGATCTCCCACCGTCCAGTTCACACTGAAGTTGGGGGCCTTTCCTGGCTGCCGGGCCTCAGCGTTACTGATTCCTGCAAACACACAAATACACTCATCAACTGAACCCAGAAATGGTGTTTGGTGCGAACATACATTGTGGCACCTTTTATGCAGACGACTTGACATAACTAAAATATTTCCAGAACAAAAGTGAAGACATTATTTGTCAAGGCTTGTTTTTTTTTAATAAAAAAATTCTCACGAGGAACAAAAAGTGAGAAAGGATAAGTTCTCTCCAAGAGCATCTGTATAACAGTAGGCGGTGGTAAGCTCCTTCAAGTCGGTTTGCCAACCGCCATTAAAAGGAAACACAAGCTCAATTTGTGTGTGTGAGTGATGCGTGAGAACCAGTGAGGTATGTTCTAGCATGTCACATGCATACATTTCTTATCAGTAGTCCTATATTCATAATTGTGATGACAGTATGCATGCATCTATATATATATATATATATATATATATATATATATATATATATATATATTTTTTTTTTTTTTTTTAATAGTAAGTATCAAAAATAGTAAGTATCGAATAGTATTGATAAAAAGTATCGAATCGGGACTCGGTATCGGCAGTTTCTAAATATTCAGTGACTTGAATCAAGGGCATAAAAAACATGGTTTTGTACCATGTATAAAAATACGACTGGTTAAATTCAAAATTATTACTGTCGTTATACATAGCTTCACACTAGTTAGCTTCTAGTAGGTAGTTTTTCCTAACCACTTAAAATCCAGCTTGACTATAGCTGAACCACGGAGTTTTGCCCAGCCAGCAGGGCATCTGCGATTTCAGGCATGAGGTGAATGACTGAAACAGGTCGTCGGTGTGTGTGATGGTGAGATGGAGAGAAGGCCCATATAAATCCCAGTAATTCATCAAACCACAGGAAATTGAAGGCAAGTTGGGGGAAACTGTCCATCTAGTAAATGGTAATACAATTTGACATCGGTGCCATTTTCAATGATTTGGGAGTGTAAACGGGAGCCGGCCGTATGATGTCTTACCGCTGAGGAGGGGGCGGTTGAGGGAGAATTGCTGGGGCAGGTCTTCGATGTCAGCGATCCGCTGGTACATGGCTCTGGACAGATGATCAGCGTGATACAGGCTGCCCAGGATGATGCTGGAGAAGTAGATGGGCTCAGTGAAGTAGCTCATCAGAGAGCCCTGGATGCCCACCACGTTCCACCTACAGGAACAAACAAGACACAGAATTATTTTAGGTGCACTTTTCTCTTCGATGTACGCAACCCCCATCAAAACAAACCTGGGGTCCATTTTTATAATTAATAATTGCATTTAATATTTTTTATTTGGCATTTTGCATTGTCCCCCCCCCACTCCCACTGTACTCAACACTATCAGAACAGACCTGCAGTTGATTTTGTATTATAGTCAATTAGAATTGTCACATTTAATTAGAAAATAATTATTTTACAATATTATAATTGACATTATTCTTTAATCCCCCCACTCCCGCTGTTCGCAACCCAATCAGAAAAGACATGTGGTGGATTTTATTATAATTAATTACAGAATTTATTTAGAATTATTTTATTATTAACATTTTGCATTGATTTCCCCTGCTGCTCACCATCAGAGCAGACTCACTGCCCAATTGTATTATATGATTAATTATAATTATTACTAGGGCTGTCAAACGATTAATCGCAAATAATCGCATCCAAAATAAAAGTTTGTGTTTACATAATATATGTGGGTGCACTGTATATAATTATTTTGTAAATACATATATATATAAATACACACACATGCATGTATATTTAAGAAAAAATATTATTTAAATATAAAATATGTATATATAATTTAAATTATATATAAATCTATATACAGTATATACATGAAAATATTTCTTAAATATATACATGCATGTGTATTTATTTATATGTATAAAATAATTATACACACTACACACACTTATATTATGTAAACACAAACTTTTATTTTGGATGCGATTAATCACGATTAATCGTTTGACGGCCCTAATTATTACAATTTAATTATGATGAAATACCTTTATATTTGGTATATACTACTTTCTATTATTGGCATTTTCAATATTTTCTTCCCTCTGCTGTATGCAACCCCATCAGAACTGTCCACCAGTTGACAACCACTGCATTTTACCATTACTGCATTCACTCGGCTTTTTTCTTTTCTACTAGCCTGAAGTACTTCCAGCACTTTTACATAATGGATTTCTAATCTCACCATCTAAAACACTACAAATTACCATGTAGATGGAGCATAGACAATCAGGAACTACAAGAATCACAAAACATGAAAACAACAGAGCAAAAAAAGCAATCTGGCCAGCAGCCCAGATGTGAATTTTCACCAGCACCAGAAAAAAAAACATAAAAACAGCACCAGTGGATGAATTGTTCAATTAGAGCTGTTCTTACAAACCACCTCATTTCCATCTTTTCTTTCCAGGTCCCAGACTCACCCACTGGGTCTCCCTCCTCAGCCATTCACAATCAAAAGGCCTAATCAAACCCAGATCTGCTCCCCAAAACACCTGCTGTATGCAGCTGAAAAGATCACAGACTCAAGTGATTAGAGCTTTTCTTTTCAGCCTGACCAATCAACAGCCTCCAATGCCAGAAAGACACAGTTCAACTTTAGCAATCGCTCCTATTAACTACTTTAACCAATCACTGAACACACTGGAGTGTATTCAGAGTTCCTGCAGACGCATATCTAATCTACCGGCTAAACTAGATTTGATGACACATCCTGGAAAACTTTTGACAAATCCAGACTATAATGCAAAATGTGAATATTGCAATTATTTGATGAAATGTGTTAGAAGTAACTCTAAATTGAAATCAAAGTCAAACATAAAAAAAGAACAAAAACAATTCATTTACAAGTATTTATTTCAGGAGTTGTTTTGCATTTAATTATGTTCTAAAAAATAAAAAATAAAACGTGTGATCAGGAAGAGGATTTCGGCAAAAGCCGAATCCCGGACATTTTGGGCGATCTCGAAACACATTTTCGGGCAGACTCATCAGTAGCCTAGACTTGTTGTTTAACTACTGTGCTCTGTTACCGGTAGGCGTGGCCTCCTAGGGCAGCAAGTGCATTCTGGGAGTTGTTGTCTTTCATCCACATAAGCCAAAAATAAATTTTCTGTCTTTTCTCAGTCTATAAAGCTCCAAATTCAAAAATAATTTCACATTTCTTCTACATAAATGACCCATTTTAAATACACATTCATATTTCCAGAGGTGAAGTATCCCTTTAAGCTAAAGATATGGCATCAACAAAAAGCCATTCTGCCTGTTTTGGAGCTACTGTTATTCTTATTTCAGACATGACTGGATCAGCACCTTCCATTAAAAATTCACAGGAACACACTTCCCCTGCAGTCATTGTGCCCCGGTTTGAGCCTCACACCCGGTCATGTGTCTAGCAGAGCAGGTACAGGCCCTGACGGAGGAGACACAGCGTTCTATCAACACCACACGCTCATTCATCTCAGCAGATGGGCTGCTTTTCCTTGAGTGTGAGCTGTGAACATCAGTTCTGCTGTGTGTGAGTGTGTCAGACCGTCCCTGAGCAACACATAAACTAGCCCAGCCCTCACTAAATACCGCTTTCCTCTAAAAACCAAAGCAATAAACTGAATCAGCAAATACAGTATCAAACAGATACTGAAAACATGAAGGTTTATTGTCTCTCTATAGTTCGATACTTCAACTGATGCATTTGTATATAGACATTAATACATGCGTGTTTTAAGGTTAACCCAGGGCCATCAACATTGTTGTTAAATGTTTTTTTTTTTTTTCATTAAAAAGCTCTATAAACACAATCTTCAGTGAATAGCATATTTTGTCATTATCTCCTTTAGTAATACAAACGGAAAAAAAAAAATATAGGGTTATAAAGTGCCATACAACTGCTTTTTTTTTCTTCTTACATATTTCAAAAGTGTCCCATATCCTGTATTTACACTATACTTTTGGAGAAACGACCCAAGGTAGACGCACTAACCCGGAAAAGCTTAGGTTAAAAAGGATGTTCCACATATGAGTGAGGATATGGGAATCCATGTGAATTTTTCCATTACATTTCCATTACTTGAACCATGTTATGTATATGTGGCCTTATTCTTACTGTGGCCTTATTCAACCAATTCATTCCAACGGCTGATTCATTCAGGAACGAAGCAAGTGGCCGTCTTTATGAAAGTGTCATTGAATCCACTGCTCACCTAATTTGAATAATGACTATGAACCCAATTGTGAAACACTGCTGTGTTGCTCAGAGACGTTCAACAGTTCTGCTGTGGCTTTGTTTGGAACTATTTTCATTGGTGAAAGTGAGCAACAACAGACAATATTGTGTGATATTGCTAAACCATGTGATATAAATAGACAAAAACACAGAGGGGAATTTTAGTGGCATTTTAAATGCATTATAATAGGGTTCATGACAGTCAGTTGTTGCCCTGCATCATGTCCATAACTAAAGTGCATGTAATTTAAGATGATGTACAGGTCTGGGCCAGGGCATTGTGTGGTAATGATTTTAACACATTATTTTCCCCAAATAAATCTGCACTATAAGAGGTTTTGATCTTTGTCACAAAAAGTTGACGCACACACCTTTAATAATTGAAACTTTGGGTTTTCATGCTAAAAGTTGATAATAAAACATATAATCTAGTATTTTAAAAAAAAAAATATATATATATAATATGATCCTCTAAAAAATTATAATATATCTATTATCCTCTAAAATCTAAAATGTTTTGTTATCGCCTTTTTTTATTATATCACAAATTTTAGTAGTTATCATAAATTAGGTATCATTTAAAAGCTTACAAACTCAGAATTCATCCTGAGAAAACTGTTTTATAATTGAACATTGCGTTATCATAAAAACCTTAAATAATTGAAACTTTGGGTTTTCATGCTTAATTATTTTATCAGGCTCTGCCCCTTCTGGGCATCATTATATTTCATAATTTATTATCAAAACCTTTTCTAATCTTGACAAAACGCATATTGTCAGAAAAGTCTGTGGCTCAAGGTTCCAAATTTTGTGCCAGAATTGATATTTGGACAGAAATGTATTAATTTGTTGAGGCAGAATGTATACAACTAACTTAAATGGAATTCAATGGCACCTGGTGGCTATTTTTGGTACTACGCCTAAATAAAATCTCATGGGAACTTCAATTTTTGTGATATCAACTTCAAATGTGGAACATAACTTGGTTAGATTTATGGCTTTGATTTTATAGCAATTTTAGAGTTAAAACTATTATGTAAAATATTTATTTTCTATAAAATAAAAAATATATATAGTACAGTATATTTGATTTACAGTAAATTTAAACTTCCATAACTTTCTCCTACCTTCATTTTTTGAAGTGTTTTCACTTCAGTAATATTCTGCTGAGTTTTCTTTAAAGCAAGACCAAACATGGGAATATATTCCAAAGCATTCTTGAATTACAGTACAACCATTTAAGTTTGAATATTGCATTTTATTTTATCAAAAAGGGGGGGGGGGGGGGGGTGTATGTGGTGGAGATGCACATTGAGTTCTCTCACATTAGCAGAGACAGGACCTGTGCTCTCTGGTCACAGCTGTCTATGACATGTTCTTATCTCTTCACTCACAGCTGCTGGGCGGCCGGGACACGCACATCGCCACACTGACCCCACAGGATAAATGAACGCTCCCTCGTACTCCGATAATACTGTCTTCTTTATTTAACTAGGGTTATAGTAATGTTGAACCCATGCACCTCTTTCCCTGTCAATTATGAAGTCCGGTAATAGCCAACGAGCAATTAAATTCACAAAGCCCTTGTTCTCTTCCCAACGGTGACAGGTACAGCGTCTAGCCAGTGCAGTGAGATTAACCAGAAGGTTCCAGACTACTGCTTTTGCTGAGCCGTCTATTATTCTAATGAAGAGGGCTGACAATACCATCACTCCAAAACTTAGTGAACTGCTTAACTAGGCAGCAACTTCTAACATAGATATAATAGAAGCAAAGGTAGGCAGGAATTTATGCTCATTATGGCCAAATTTGAATGCAACATTACATCCTATACAGACAAGGACACCCCAGAATGCATTGTGATGAGCTTAGTGAAGCGAGTTGGAATATTTTCTTTTGTAAAATAGCAAAAGAAAGGAAAAAAAGCAGTGTATATGGATTATTACCGTAATCCATGTAACATACCGGGATCTGATTTTATCCCAGGGTTTTTCCTGGTTAAAGCGCGTGTTTTAATAGTAAGATAATTTGATTTTTAATTTTGCAAGGCTATCATATATTGTCTTTCCCACATTATTTGCGTTGGTGGACTGTGGTACCCTCGAGGTGTGTCCGGGTCTAGATTCATTAATCTAGAGCACTTTGAGAGTTCAAAATTAGGAACTCCAACCCATGTTCAGTGTGCAAATTGAACAAAGGAAGTCTGTGCATTGACTTGTACCTGAACTTTAATGGGGGCTCTAGGGCTTGTGTGCTAGAGACTTCACCTGAATACACTGTTAAAAATGAATCATCTACAGGCCAACTGCTCAAACACGATATTCTCTGATTTAGATATCTGCACCTGATCTTCACCATCATGTGTTAAGCATGATGATAAGGTAACATATCACACTGAATTAGGCTGCTTTAAAATATATATTTTTTTTAAATAAAGGTTATTTTGGCAAAATTACATATCCTTAAAGTCCCCGTGAACCGGAAGTTGCAAACGATTTTTCTCCAGTCCTGTGACGTATTTCCAAGTGAAACGGAATATTGAACAGAGGGCAGGGTTTTACTCTAGCGCTCCTCCTCTTCATCTCTCGCTCATAGCAAACTAACGGTTTGAGGGGAGTGGTTAAGCGTTTCCCCACCCAAACTGTGAAACCTACGTCATCAGAAAAAGAAACTGTTCCAGACCGGAAGTAACTTTTCAGATTTTGATTAAAGATTAATAAAAAGGTAAAACATTTTTTTAATATATATTCACTTGCACGGATTAATTGTTCACCACAAGACTAGTAATATGCGCTAACAAAGTAAATAGGTTCAATTTTGATTTCACAGGGACTTTAAAAGCCTAAACAAAGGCTTCACTGTTAATTTTATCAGATTTTTTTTAACCTTTATAAGGGGCATTTCCCCCCTAATTTTATTAAATACTGTATATGCTTCATCTTTTATTTCAAATTCTTAAACTGAAATTAAATTAAATTAAATTAAATCATTTACACTGAAAAATGTAAGCGTATTAAATAAGATCTTTTGGAAAATAATAATATACAAATATGACATTTTAAAAATAATGATACCTCAATAATATACAGTTTTTTTTGGTAACACTTTACAATAAGGTTCATTAGTTAACATTATTTAACTACATTAGTTAGCATGAACTAATAATGAACAACACTTATACAGCATTTATTAATCTTTGTAAACGTTAATTTCAATATTTACTAATACTTTATTAAAATCTTGTTAACATTAGTTAATGCGCTGTGAACTAACATGAACAAACAATGAACAGCTTTATTTTTATTAACTAACATCAACAAAGATTAACAAATACTGTAACAAATGTATTGCTCATGGTTAGTTCATGTTAGTTAATACATTTACTAATGTTCTTTTTTTCTTTTACTAATTAGCTATAATGTAAGAACTCTTGATGACACCACTTAATGACATTAAGTGCAAAACATTACTGAGCCGCTGGGATTAGTGTTGTTCCTGAACATCAGTTAATCAGCTCACTGGGTTTTACAGCAAGGCTCATATGTACATGTGTGTTTACATGCTATGTTTACTACCTTGCGATTTTGTCACTGCATGACATCGTAAGCAGCCGCTCCCCCTGCAGAACTCCGTCCCATGTCTGTATGGTGTTACTCGTGCGCACCGGGATGGTTCCCTCTCCAGACTCGATCTTGGTTCTCAGTTGGCCCCTGGCCTTCCTGTTGGGGTGTCTGTCTCCCTGGTCTGAGGAGAACAGAGTTAAACAAACATTTTAAAAGAAAGAGGGACACTTCCATGCAATGTTTCTGAAAACGTTAATCTACTTCAACTAATCAACTAATTTAATCAAACAATAAGTTAAAGAAGAGTAATTGTTTGTTTTGCTTCAGCTGAATAATTTTATGGTCTATAATGCAACACTCAAGAGCAGAATTAATCAGTTCACAAGAGTCGTCGACAAAGCCAGCTAATTAAAAACACTGATGAAATTTGTTTTTGAAATGCAGTCAGACAGTCAAGTGAAATTATAATGAAATGCGACCTGATCGTAAGAGGGCCCATCCCGATCTTAATTGAACAACTATTCAGTTTTGATCATTTATTTCTAACAAGTGTTTGAGTAAACTAACGTCCTCAACAGTTTGATTGAATAAAGACTAAGTTTCACCCTCTACGCCCGCCTCGTGCGGAGAGAAGATCCGAGCGTCTCCACAGGGCGATGTGCTGATGTAAAGATGAAACTGGACGTTGTCTTTCAGCCGGAAGCCACGTTTGTCACACTGCATGAATATGGACTTTTGGTGATCCTCTTTATTGTTGCTAAATTCAGAGAGAAACAATAGAAAAATCACATTTTGAGGTTTTTTTTGTCATGTACAAAGACATACAATGCTTGCATGACCATATTGCAATTATTTTGACCTATTGTGACTGCAAGATTCTAAACATTTAAAGGTGTGGTCAGTATATAAGATATATATCTCACATATATCATATATATATATATATATATATATATATATATATATATATATATATATATATATATATATGAAGAGTATGGTTCCAAACTGCTATAAATCCATTTTGATGAATTTGAGTAAAACTGTGTTTTCTTTAGCAAGAAAATGGGAAGATGAAAACCACTATTTTCGGTTTCAAATTTTCACATAGCATTTGTAGGTTATAATAACATTAAAAAATGAAATCCAGGTTTTGATTTCCAAAGATTTATTATAAAAACAGATCGTTTTTTCCCCAAAATGCAATAAATCCAATAATAATTTTTTCAAAATGCAATTAATAAAAATAAAATTTTATAGACATTGAATTTCTTGTGCATACTATAAATCCATTGCTTTAATATAACAATATTCGGTAACACTTTAAGGGTTCATGTCATGAATTATGAATTCATGGATAAATGAATTATGCATTAATTCATATTAATATCATCAGGAACTATCAAGTTTTTTTTTTTTAACAGTTCAACGTTTTTCATTCATGACTTCATGGATGAACAAAACCTTAATTAAAACATTAACTAAGACGAGCACATCATCATGAATTATGATTTATTAAGCATGATCTAACGTTATGCATATCGCTGTTGTCAAACTTTTTTGACGGCGATCAGCTGTAAACTGGCTTGGTCCTGCTCGGTTTTCGTTGACTTTGAATAAAACAACTGAAAGTTTTCCAAAAGATCCTCTGGGGGTCAGTGTGTCAGCGTGACAGAAGTTTGATGCTGTCGTGTGAGAACAAGCAACAGCCGGCATTTCCTCCTTCCGAGTCCATCTTCTTCCTCACGTAAATGATTCGATGTCGATGTCACGTTTACCCATGCAGGATGCCTTACCCTCCGCAGGTTCACCAATGCTGTCAAAATTATTCATTTCTTTGTTTGTTTGTTGATCGAAAGGACACAATAGAGAAAACCTAGGAAGCCGGGTTAGTTAAAGCGCTGCCGTTACTGTTTACATTGCGTGGAATGGTGCGTTGTGATTGGTTTAGCGGATATGTGGCATTTTGCAGAAAAGGGAGACTGGCGTTTGTCGCGGTTTGGAAAGAAAGGGAGAAAACATTACATAATAACACGGCAGATATCCCATTTTACGTAAAATTAAACATTGTTTTGTATCTGGTCGGTATTGAAAAGTCCGATTTTTGCAGTAACTCATTTTTTTTAAAAATGGCGTTTATCGCGTTTTGGAACCAAACTCTTCATATGCACATATCAATACTAACATTTCATTATTATGAATATATTGTTATATTTTAAATATATAAGTTTATATTATATTTTTATATTTAACATTTATATGGCATTTGGTGTTTCATAAATTGCAAAAGCCCATGTCATGATTAATCACTATTCAGTCTGCATCTCTATCTAAAACAATAACAAAATGTTCAATTAAAACCTGTTTATGAGTTTAATTTCCCTTTCTGCTAGACTAAACATCATCCATCATGCTATGATGACAAACGAGACGTACAGAGACATTGGCGGCGTCTCACCTTAAGAAGTGGTCCAGCTGCATGTAGAGATACCTGATCAGGGAGCGACGAGCAATGATTTCAGCGTGACAGTCGTTGAGCGCCAGGCCACGGTCGCTCATATACTCGCCGTTTATACACTTGGTTCCCGTGGAGACGCAGATGACCTGAGCGTCCTTGACATCAGTGCCTGCGTTCAAAACAGGTGGAAACATGCCAGGACTGACAACTGAACCAACAAAAATCACACAACACTCACACGTGAAAACTATTTCACTTACGTCTAGGAATATCTTTTCTGATTATTTAGTATTAGTAAAAGTAGACCATTTCAAGTACATGGAACACCATTAAAGCAGTCAGTAAGTAATTCATTAGGCTGATTCATAACGATTACTAATGAGTTTGAGATTTTTTGATGGATTACTTGTAAAAGAACTGTCTTAGAGCAGTTTGGAGGCAAAATGCAGATATTCAGTGTTTTAAAAAAAAATATTATTTAAAATGGGACCATTTCTGTATAAGAACTTGTTCTCAGTTCCAATTCTTAGGCAGAACTCTACCTGTTGTCATGACAACACCCGCCAGAACTTTCCGCCGTGCGTGTGGAGACGTGAAGTTGTCCGTGAGCTCGCTGAATTTGTCCACTACCAGACGAGAAACGGCATCTGCAAGAACCTGGTAAAGAACACACAGGTGTCACACTTCAATGCTAACATCAGTAATACATCAACACACATCCGCTACAGGCAGACATGCAATACTGAAAACAGGGCTGCACTTTATTGTACAGTACGTGCACTTACATGTACTTGCCTAAGAAAGTACTGGGCAGTGGTGGAATGTAACGAAGTACAAATACTTCGTTACTTTACTTAAGTACATTTTTCACGGATCTTTACTTTACCTAAGTACAATAAATAGTGCCTACTTTTTACTTTTACTTCGTTACATTTTGCAGCAATTATTCTACTTTCTACTCCACTACATTTCTACAACTTCTGTTACATTTTCGTTACATTTTCTGATCAGTTTTTCCCCTGCTAAAACGTAATCTTGACCGTCCGTTCGTTGCACGTTTGTCTCAACAGTGACGTTTGGTTGCCATAGATACAGTATCAACCCGGTCACACTAAATGCGTCTCACACGCAGTGTTTATCATGCAACTCATGTACGCGAAAATTTGTTTTTACGTGCATAGGAAACACACCGTGTGTAATATATGTTTGGTTTGGTTAGGATTATGGCAAGCCAAGACAGAGGTTCAGAATTACACCATAAATGAATCGCGTTTACTGCCAAACATAGTTATTAACGTATAGTAAGGATAAGCATGATATTGCCTAATTGCAAGCTTGTTTCAGAAATGGTGACATTTTTTTTCCATCATTATTGAACATCATTATAGGAGTAGGCTATTAGGTTGAATGAGTTAGAATTAAATGTTTTATTATTCATTAGAAAATAGACATTAAGATAATAAATTGTTATGCAAGTACTTTTACTTTTAATACTTAAAGTACATTTAAAATAAAGTACTTTTGACTTTTTACTTAAGTATGGTTGTCATTGTGTTACTTCTACTTTTACTAAAGTAAATATTTATCTGGGTATTTGTACTTTTACTTGAGTACTAAGATTCAGTACTTCCTCCACCACTGGTACTGGGTAATATATTACATGGGTTAAGGTTAAGTTTAGGGGTAGTTTCAGGATTAGTGCCTTGTTATTACCCAGATACTGTAGTAAGTAGTAAGTACATGAGGAACAGGGCTGTAAAATAAAGTGCTACCGAAAACAGTACAGATTTCATGACTAAATTCTACATTAAGTCATAAAAGTCATCCTCGCCCTTTTTATCCTCTTCCCTTCGACATGTAATACACACTTCTCATGATCCAATCAATTCCTGATGGACAAAATCAAGATTTGAATATGATTTTCCTCTCAGAAATATTTAAAGTACAACTCCTGCGCAAAATGAACCTTTGGTCTAATAACAGATTGGTACAGAGGCCACCGTTCTCTGGGATTTGTTTTCATGATAATCGAATGTAAAGAGTTTATCTCCAAAAACTGTTTAGCTTATAACGCTAGTATACAGGGCATAGAATAAGTAAAAAGAAATCGCTAGGTAATACCACTAACATGCCCAACATGCCCAACAAAGCATTGAGAACTTACAGACAGTTTAATAAGAAGATACTTGATAAAGACAATACGCTTCGCGCATACAGGCAGGAGCCATCTTGGAAAACAGTCTCGACCAGTCGAACCCCGAATGCCGTGCTAAATGAGCTGGTCGATCGGAATTACGTTTGTGAAATCTAATTACATGGAAATGCATGAATTATATCTGTTTATTAAAATATATGGGTGACTAACTACAAGAAAAAGTATATGAGACTCCAATGGTTTGACTGGTCGAGAATGTTTTCCAAGATGGCTCCTGCGCTTGTATGCAAAGTGTATTGTCTTTATAAAGTATCATCTTATTAAACTGTCTGTACACTTACAAAGTTCTCAATGCTTTGTTTTGCATGTAGGGACCCTCATGTAGGGTTTATTTTTTAACCTTGTTAGTGGTATTAACTAGTGATTTCTTTTAACTTATTCTATGCCCTATAATACTAGCATTATAAGCTAAACAGTTTTTCGAGATAAAACTCTTTACAGTCGGTACCAATGCATTATTAGACCAACGGTTCATTTTGCGCCGGAGTTGTCCTTTAAGATGAAAAGCATAGTTTCAACACAAAATAGTCTATACAATTATACTGATTTGTAATGGAACAAGCCTATCCCATTCAACTGACCCTTCCCTCTACGGATGACTGTAAAGCAGAATTTACCGTAGACCTCAGATTCACCTACTGCTGCTGCAATATAATATCAATATTTCATCGAAGCCCTTCAGGCACCTCGGTGATTCCTTTCCACTAACAGTGCCCTCCACTTCACATTCCTTAATATGCTGGAAAATGATTATGCCAAGGAAAAATCAATGGCCGAATGGGCACGAATTAGAGACATTAGTCTAACACTGCTTCCCAAATACTTCGCTGAGTCACTCAGTCGGAGACGGCTAATGGGAGTTTTAAAGCGGAGCATCCCAATACATTATCAGGAGACAGAGAAATCTCCCAGCGAACAGAAGGCTGTGTTTTATTCTTATGATAAAACACACTAGTTTCCAACATCATCTTTATTTGCTTTCATTTCCCATTAGCGCCTGGGGACAGATGACTGGAAACTCGCTGGCCAACTAGACGCTGACAGATTACACAGGAGAGCAGTCTAGGAAACTAAGAAAGTGGAAAAAAGGAGGCTAACGCAGAGATAAAAAAAAACATTTTAACAACAAATAACATTCTTGAGAATGTTTTCAATAGAAATGCTACATTAATAGTGAAATAATCATGACGACGTGGCCTTTTGCAATTTATTAAGCTACCAAATGCTATATAAATGTAAAATACTAAATATATAAATTAAAAAAATACATTTAAATATATTTAAAATAATAAGTAATGGTATCATAATGTCCATTTATGATAGAATATCGACAAAAAAAAAAAATATATATATATATATTTTTTTAGCTAAATCCTACAATCCACTCCAATGTGTTAGAGCCAATCTTTGTTCCCATTAATCTTTGCTCCTAATTAAGACGGCCATTATGGCCTATAGTATTCTTCAACCTTCCATCATTGATGTAAGGTCGGTACGTATCGCCACATGAGTGAAGGAAAAACTAAAGCGATCAGTTGTCCCATGACGAGAGTCTATTTAACCTCTTGCCATCTGGTTGAAACAAATACACCTATCCGGCCTCTGGTCTCATATTGACAGCATGTTAAATTTGTGGGTATCAGATTAGGAATGGATAATGGGGTCTTGCATTCATGGTGCTGTATGTGTCACAGAGACAGACGGCCCAAGAGCAATCAGCATCAGAGACAAAACAAGCGGCTGACAGGACTGCTCTTTAGTGGACAGGTAGTGGGCAGGCTGAAACAAAATGTTCTTGTTTTGACACGGTTCAGAGGAAGATGTTAATTAAGATTGGGTCGCTTCCAGGCCTGGCCTTATCTCATAAGCAGGATTAAGAGAGGATTTTAGAAATGTGTAAATAGACGTCTTCTCACACAAACGCCAATCGTTGGTCATTTCGGCTCACTGTGTTGTTTCACTGGTAGGGGTGAGCAATATATTGAATATGCATGACATAATCACAATACTCTGCTAGAGACACGGCATTAAGAAACATTGCGAATACCATAATGCTTCAATGCGCTTTTTATTTAAAGGTCCAATTTAATTACTTAAAGGTTCAAAGTTACAATGTCATTAGGAGCTGGAAATTAGATTTTAAATGAATCATTCGGGCCAATTAAATGCATCATTTTAGATTTTTTTTGTTTGAAAAACTCAAAAATGCTCAGTCTCAACATGGTAATTTAAAAATATATATTAAAATGTATGTAGATAAATTATGTTATATAGGTACATATAATGACAAAGCAAAAACTAAATTAATATATAAAAACCCTTTCATGTCATATATATTTATATATAAATAATAATTTATATATATATATATATATATATAAATAAATATTATTATAAATAAATATTATATATAAGGGTTAAAAGAAAAGTTATTTTAGCTACATACAGAGCCCATCTTCATATCCATTAGGCTTTGTTCCTAATGAACATGGGCCTGCTTTGTGCATCCCGACATAAAGGCTTAGACGATGATCTCCGATAAACTTAAATGGATCAGAAACTTAGATTAAACATTCTGAGATGTGAAAGACCAGTCTTTTATTTATCAGATTTTTACACATCAGATAAAATCACGACTTTATCAGACAGTCTGATGTGTGTGTTAAAGGAATCCACAGAACAAGAAAAGGTTTAACTGAGATTCAACATTAAAGTTTCTGCAGAGTGCTTGGGAACATTTTCTATAACTTTTATTAAACTATAAATAATGCAATTTTCTTCTCATACAATATTTCTTTACTAGTTTAGGCCTGCCTATCTCTAGGGTATAAATAAACCATTACTATACTGCTGCATAGTGAGTTATAAATAAAGTATTGTTCAAAAAGATTGAATAAAAAAGGGGTTAAAGGCCGTTTATGACACATAGATGTGCCTGTCGTGCTGTTTTTAATGTTAGAATCCAACCCTCATGTATATGCCTGTCGCATTGTGTTTCAATGTTGTTCATAGTTCATCATCTAGCGATTTGAACACAACAACATGCTCTGCACGAACAACCCCTTTAAGGGATACTCCACCCAAAAATCATCATTTACTCACCCTCAAGTTGTTGCAAACCTGTATTAGTTTATTTCATCTGCTGAACACAAAGGAAGATATTTTGAAGAACGATTAGAACCAAACAGTTGTTTGGCACCATTGACTTCCATAGTAGAAAAAAAAAAAATACAATGGTGCCAAAGCTCCAATCGTTCTTTAAAGGGTTAGTTCACCCAAAAATGAAAATCCTGTCAGGATTTACTCACCCTCATGTTGTTCCAACCCCGGAAGAGCTTTGTTCATCTTCGGAACACGAATTAAGATATTTTTAATGAAATCTGAGAGCCGGATCACTCCTGCATACTAGTCAATAGGCTTCTTGAGGAATTGAAACTTGCCGGCCTCGAAAAGTTATTAAAGACATCGTTAAAATACTCCAAGTTACTTCAGTGGCTCAATCTTAACTTTATCAAGCGACAATACTTTTTGTGCGCAAAATCAAACAAAAATAACGACTTTATTTCAACTATTCACTTCCTTCTCTATGAGCCTCTAGTAGGTTAACGTAGCGTGATAGCGTAGAGCTACGTCACACAGAGGCTCACTGTTGGCCGACGCTGGTCATGTGTGTGATGCGTGTGACGTACAACAACAGAACATATGCTGTTAAACTAGTAACCTGACTCGAGGCAGAGAGAGAGAGAAGGAAATGAATAGTTAAAAAAAGTCATTATTTTTGTTGTTTTTTTGCGCACAAAAAGTATTCTCGTCGTTTGATAAACTTGAGATTGAGCCACTGTAGTCACTTGGACTATTTTAACGATGTCTTTAATAACTTTGAGCCCAGCAAGATTCAATTCCTCAAGAAGCCTATGGACTAGTATGGAGGAGTGATCCAGCTCTCAGATTTCATCAAAAATATCTTCCCAAGTTCGTGTTCCGAAGATGAACGAAGGTCTTACGGGATTGGAACAACATGAGGGTGAGTGAATACTGACAGAACTTTCATTTTTGGGTGAACTATCCCTTCAAAATATCTTCCTTTGTGTACAGCAGAAGAAAGAAACTCATACAGGTTTGCAACAACTTGAGGGTGAGTAAATGATGACCGAATTTTCATTTTTGGGTTAGAGTATCCCTTTAAAATAAATCAATCATTGTGTAGCATATAGTCTTCAGTAGGGTTGGGTATCGTTTGAATTTGAACGATTCTGATTCCGATTCCTTGTTTCGATGAACGGGTCATTGAATCTCACAAATTCGAATCACCACTGTTTGCTGCAGTTCTGCAGTGGCTTTCGTTGCAAAACAGCAATAATATGCAATAATATGATCAACATTAAAAACACTGCTGGATATTAGCCTGTATTGATCGCAGATTTAGTCGCACAAACAGCTCGTGACAGAATAAAGACCAACTGAATGACACTTTAATTAATTCAAGTAGATAATCTCAAATGAATATCACTGAACTCCAGATACTTGTCTGTTTTCAGATCATCAGCGCTTCTTCAGCAGTGTAGAGCATGGTTGCCAGATACTATTGACAAGACCGGGTAGAAAACGTGTTCTTTTAACAGAAAAGCTCTGACTGGGGATTTAATTATTTAAATCTGGCAACCAAGCATGAATGCCCATAAAAGTCTGTTAACAAAACAAAAAAACGGATGACGAGTCGGACAAGAAATTTAAGGTCCGTACGTGAAATTTAAGACCTCCTTATCTGAAATTTCAGATTTTAAGACATTTTCAGGCCTTAAAAAGCGAAAATTTTATTTAAGACGTTTTAAGACTTTTTAAGGACCCGCGGGGACCCTGCAACACTTCCGGTAGACGCTTCTTCGTTCGTTGGTGTTCAGCGGTTTCTTCTTCCGCTCGGCGGACTGTGAATATCGAAACTAGGAATCGAAATTTTAACTTTTGAACGATTCCGGGAAAAACGAAAAGTTAGTCCCGGTTCCAATCGATACTCGATTCTCGATACCCAACCCTAGTCTTCAGGGCAAAAAAGAAAGACAGTTGAGTCTGAGGTGCGGATCTCTCACCTGTGGCAGGTGCAGCTGTAGGCCCTCTCTGGGGATGGGCTGGCGAGATGGGGTCTGGTCCAGTTGCATGTTGAAGAGCGCAGACAGAGCCGCCTGGGCCGCCCGGGCTTTAGCGAGTTTCTTATTTCGGCCCGAGCCCTCGAACATCTGCGAGTCCACAGTCACGGACATCACAAAGTTCTTAGCATGGCTCTCGCCGCTCTCCGACACAAACTCGTATTTGAGGCCTGGCCGCAGCTCGTTGAGAATCATGACGGGGTTCTTGCCGCTGGCCGAGGAGGCGAAGGAGGAGGGCGGTTGCAGGGGCGCCTGAACTAGGCTGTTCGTACCTGGCGCCTGGGGCACGGGATACTCTCCCAGCGGGTTTAAGGAGCCGTTGCCGTTGGAGCCCAGAAAAAACGATTCCTCGGGCGGTGCCGGCGTCTCAAACCCGTTGAAGAGCATGTCAGGGAAGTCAGCCTGGTCGGAGGTGAAATCCGTGTTGACGGTGAGCGTACGGCCCATGGCCAGGTGCGCTTCAGACGCGTTAGGGAACTGAACGAAGGAACGCAGGGCCTTCTCAGCGGCATTCAGCTTGGCCTTTTTCTTTGTGGGCCCCGAGCCCTCGAACAACTGCCCGTTAACCTCGACGGTCATGACGAAAACCGGCGCGTGGACCGGGCCGGTCTGCGAGAGGAGCTTGTACTGCAAGCCTGGTTTGATCTCGTTCAGCTGCATCAGGGCGTTCTTGGGCAGAACCGGCCCGGGAGTTTTCTTACGTTTCTTGGGTCTGAATTTCGAGTGCGCGTGGCCATTGTTGCCCTCCTCCAGGGGGCGCTTGCGACCCCCTCCTCCACTACCGTTGGGGAGCTGCTCCACCAGGCCAGCTCCCTCCTTAGAAGAGACGTTGTCCAGGTTGCGGTTTTCCTTTACGTCGGTGCTGCATGAACCTGCGGTGCCCAGAAAGAGTAACTTACAACGCCTTCGTTGCAGGATCTTGTAAATGTAAAATTTATAGATTCCTTTATCTTTCTTTGTAACCGAACAAGTGATGTGTGTTCCTTTTTTTGTGTGTGCCGAGGTATGCTAGCATGATGCATTTTTAAACTAATCTTGTGAAACTTTTTTAAGAGAGGAATTTCGGAGAAGACACTGAATAAAAAACCTTCCGATTAATTAACATAATTAAGGAAGACCATGAGGTATGAAATCTAAATGATCATAATCATCAGTTTAATTTAAAGTACAGTTTGAGCATTCAGTTTTGCAGGCAATGGCTCGTACCAGGTCAATCAATCATCTCACTGGAGATAAATTATGTGCTAATGCAGAACAGAAACCAAAGCTTTAAAAGCCTAATAACTAATTAAATGAGGCTCTTTTTGAGTGACAAATGCAATTTTTCAGGTCCCTCCATATAAATAGTGGCAATAAAACACCAAAAAATATGGGTTCAGTTTTTAGAGTGGTCTTCTGTGAATTTCACACAACTTTGAGAACATAGTCTTATCTACTGTAACAAAACTGTTCAAGCATATTTCAACCCAAAATCAAAAGAAAAAACAAATACATTTTCACAATAAGGATCTCAGTCGATTAAAAGATTTAAATCAGAGTTCAAAATTTCAAAAAATGCATAAGCAATTATTAGTTGTTGTGTGGAATGGATGTCTTTTCACTCATCTGAAGGTTTCAATAATATATCAATTAAAAAAAAATATATATATATATATATTTTTTGTAATTAAAAAATAATTAAATTTTTTGTAATTAAAAAAGGCAGCATATTTAAATCGCATGAGCAAAGACATTTAAAAATAATCTAAATCAAAAATGGCCTTAAAATTACGCTTGATTTATTTAATTTTATTGGAAAAAAAATTGCGAAATTTTATTTTATTTCGATTTTGGGGTGAAATAGGATCTGGGCATGTTTTCATGAGATATTTACAGGTCACACAATTCTTTTCCGCTTAATAAAAGAGGCTCTTGCAGAGGAAACACACATCATCATGTCCTGTTGACAAAGCTGATGGAACTTTGGCTAAATTTTCATTTATAACATCCTTCAGCAAAAGCTCGCTAGGTTACTGCTTTCAGTGCTCTGGTAGAGAGAATAGCGTCCGTGAACAGTAGGGGAACAGAGTAAGAGCTCTCTGCAAACAGGAGGAGCAACAGGGTGGATAAGGGAGTGGGTGCAAGGCAGAAGGACAAATAAAATGAAGATATCTGAGAAGAGAGAAAGTCGTGTCAGGGAAAACGCGAGGGGGGAAGGGGGGTGAGCAAGAAAGAGAACGTGGAGGAGAAAGAAAAAAAGAAAAGAAAGAAAGAGACAGAGAGAGAGAAATATACAAAATACCGGAGCAGAATCTGGAAATCAAAACCCTTCTTATGCGTGTCAAATTGTTATACACTTATCCACATCACACACACAGATTGACTCTGGTTTTAAGCATGGAAATCACTCTTGCTAAAACAACGGCCCTTTTCCAAAACCTAGTGAGATGCCTATATAGGTAGCCCTTTAAAGGATCTTAGGCCGTGTGTCCACCAAAGCGTTTTTAGCCAGCTGAAAACGCCAGACGCTCTGCTGAAGACGCCGTGCTTTGGGCACTTGAGAGCTTTTTGGCAGCGCAGCGTTTTTTTCCGTTGAGAAGTTTCATTGCTATGATACAGAATATGCACAGCACAGTTTACTTGTAACTGATTTCGCAGATAATTTGTGTCATACTAAAAATTTATTTTTCATCCATGTTGTTCGGTTAGCTCTGCCAGCTGATGCCGTTGTACAGAAAGAATGTTGCGAAAGTTGGTCGGTGTGGTATTAGTCCCGGCCCTCCTCCATTGTGATTGGACGGCTGGGTAAAAAGTGACAGTGATGAGCACAGCATTTTATCCAAAGTTGAACATTTTTTAACTCTTGACGACCAGTAAAAAACGTCAGGCGCTCAGCGTGAAAAAAAACACACAAAAAAACGCTCAGCGTCTCGTTACGCACATGGCGTTTAAAAAACGCAGCGCTTCCATTGAAAACAATTGAAAACATACGCCAGGCGCGTGGAAAAACGTTTTGGTGGACACACGGCCTTAGGCAGGACACTGCAAATGTACTTTTATAATCCATTTAGTAACAAAAAACTATATCTGCAAAACATTTAAACTAATCTACTATTTTGCTTTTTTTTTTTTTTTTTTTAACTTTCAAACTTTTGAGGTTAAATTTCCGTTAAGATGTGGCCTTAGAAGACGACCCCAGAGCAGGTCACTAGCTTTTAGAACATAGTCAATGTTACACTAACAAAGAACGCCCAAAAATGCAATGCAACTTAAACCGCTTTAAGCTTAATAGAGATATTATAGACCTTCAACTGAAAATTCAATCAGCTGCACAATGAAAAGCATAACATCCTAAAAACTATACTTAGTGTAACCAGTCAAATATATACGGAGTATTAAAGGAATGTAAAAGTGAACACCTGCGAGAACTTAAATAACATTGAAGTTCATCATGGCTCTAAAGGAAAGATCCTGTTTCTATCTACACAAAGGCTCAGTAACAGTGAAGTGCACCAGCTCCCTTTGTGTGTATTAGCAATGTCAAAAAGGCCACCATGTTGATTCTCACTTGGTGCACTGTGATGTAGTCGAATGCACTTATTGGTCAAAATCTTAAAAACGTAAATATTCCTATGGAGAACAAGAATGGGAAAACACAGGCTACTAAAAAAAAGGGGGCCCAAAATCCTGTAGTTTCCTGCTCCTAACGTCTAAAGCTGATAGAGAAATAAGCTGCAATGTCAGAGGTAGAAAGCTTTTGGATATCAAATATGCCTATCGGCAGAAAATCTAAATGAGAAAGTCCGCTTCGCTACAGATCCATAATACATGACGGGTCCCTCCATTGTCAGTGGCTCTGAAGACAAGCTACAGAGTGACGGGACAATAGAGGGGGACATTTCCTCTGGGTTAACAACTCTTCCCAGAATCTTCTATTCACAGCACTGCTGAATAAAGAAGAACGGGACTGTGTATTTCTTCAGCCTTGAGTCCCGATCTTCTTTGAACACATTCAAGTGTAAAGAAATTTGGAAAATATTCAATTATTTAGCACATCATCTTGCCGATTTTTTTATGCTTTATTATGTTAAACCTTTGATCATTTATTAATAAAAAAATGAATTTAAAATGTTATAATCTATAACATGCTTTGCATTTTGCTGTGGCAAAAAAAAAAAAATGCACTTAAGGGAATAGTTCACCCAAAAATAAAAAAAACAAAATATTCTGTCATCATTTACTCACTGTCATGACGTTTTATGATGTATTCTTCTGTGGAACACAAAAGAAAAAAAAATTAGGGGGAAAAAAAAAGGTCAGTCAGCACAATGAGTAGTTTGGACCCCAATGTTCTTCATTTGTTCTTTCATTAAATGTGAGTAAATGAAGATTCATGTTTGGGTGAAGCATCCCTTTAAACAAGATTTAGAAGCAACATCAAAAAGCAGCAGAAACTTTAAATCATTTTATAATAGGACATGCTTGAAAGGTAGAAGGTGTAACACCCAATACACAATACAAGCGAGCAACAGAACAAAATGTGAATGTTTTCCTGTAAATCTTATATACTGTATGTCTGATATGTTTAAAATAATTTAAATGTTTGTTCACCATTTTAAATTTCAAATTCAAATTTTACACCATTTGAGTCAACTGCAATAATAAAAATTACTAAACATAGAAGAACTGAAAAAAAAAAAAGATTTGATCTGAACGGACTGACGTTTCAATGTAAAAATCGTGCCCATGTCTAAAGACTACTTTAAACATCTCTGCTGGGATCGTTTAGCGTGATACTGTTCACTAAATGACACATTAGTTAAGGGGAGTGTGCTGGAAATGGAGGGTTTGGGGTTCAGTTATGAGCACTTACTCATGTTCTCCTCCTCATCAACATCCATGGTGGTGAAACGCCTCGACTGGCCCTGCGCTTGCTGAGCCACAGCCACACCTGACGGAAAGAGCGAGGAAAGGATCACCATTATTGCTGTCTGATAAATACATAATCACAGGTACTTCTGCTCCATCTTGTGACTTGGACAAACCCCCAATAATAAGCATTCACTGTGATTAGCAAAGAGCTACAGACTGTTCAATGTGAATGACACATTGAATTATGCTCAACAAGTGATTGAAGTCATCATTTTCATCTGGTGGATGGAAAAGTCCATAGACGTACATGTAAACACACATTTATACTATGGGGATGGTACGATTTTGAAATGATTCTGAAAGTCTCTTATTCTCACAAAGGCTACAGTTATTTGACACAAAATACAGTACATTTTTATTTATTTTATCGTCCTGTGATGCTTTCAGCATCATTATTCCAGTCTTCAGCGTCACATGACCCGTCAAACATCATTCTAATATGCTGATTTGCTGCTCAATTATTATTGGTGCTCAATTATTCATATTTAATAAAACCATGCATTTTGAATTTATGTCCTACTGCTCAGCTATATTATCATAAGTTGTTACTATAAAGCTCCCACAAGCACATTCTACGTCTTGTCCAGTGATTAAGATTCATATTAAGGGTACGATTCAGATTCAAAATCAAATTCAGACTGAATCCCAAATGATTCAGAATTAAGGCAGAAGAAATATTCATGCTGATTCGTGAACCAGCTTGACTGATTCAAACTGATTTGAATTAAAAGAATCAACTTAAAAGAACATTTCGCTCGCATATTAGCAAGCTAACCTTGTTAGCAAGCTTGACTTTTTTCAGGACTAGAAAACACAATTTTAAAATTCCCTCACACTACCAGGTTTTCTATAAGTGGGGACATTACAAATAAAAAAAATAAAACACACTTCCTTCCAATCATTAATCTCACTATAGTTAGTGCACTTGAAAATTGCACTTTACCAAAATAACTAGCATTGAAAGTATCAAAGAGTAAGATTCAGACTGGAAATCAAATTCACACTGAATCCCAAATGATTCAGAATTAAAACAGAAGAAATATTCATGCTGATTCGTGAACCAGCTTGACTGATTCAAACTGATTTGAATTAAAAGAATCAACTTAAAAGAACATTTCGCTCGCATATTAGCAAGCTAACCTTGTTAGCAAGCTTGACTTTTTTCAGGACTAGAAAACACAATTTTAAAATTCCCTCACACTACCAGGTTTTCTATAAGTGGACGTCACAAATAAAATATAAAACGCACTTCCTTCCAATCATTAATCTCACTATAGTCAGTGCACTTGAAAATTGCACTTTACCAAAATAACTAGCATTGAAAGTATCAAAGAGTAAGATTCAGACTGGAAATCAAATTAAAGACTGAATCCCAAATGATTCAGAATTAAAACAGAAGAAATATTCATGCTGATTCGTGAACCAGCTTGACTGATTCAAACTGATTTTAATTAAAAGAATCAACTCAAAAGAACAATTCGCTTGCATATTATGGCCTTGTTAGCAAGCTTGACTCCATTCAGGAGCAATAGCTAGAATTCACAAGACTTTTTTTAGGACTAGAAAACACAATTTTAAAATTCCCTCACACTACCAGGTTTTCTATAAGTGGACATCACAAATAAAATATAAAACGCACTTCCTTACAATCATTAATCTCACTATAGTCAGTGCACTTGAAAATTGCACTTTACCAAAATAACTAGCATTGAAAGTATCAAAGAGTAAGATTCAGACTGGAAATCAAATTCACACTGAATCCCAAATGATTCAGAATTAAAACAGAAGAAATATTCATGCTGATTGACCCAGCTTGACTGATTCAAACTGATTTGAATTAAAAGAATCAACTCAAAAGAACAATTCGCTCTCATATTATGGCCTTGTTAGCAAGCTTCACTTTATTCAGAAGCAATAGCTATAGAATTCACAAGACTTTTTTCAGGACTAGAAAACACAATTTTAAAATTCCCTGAGGTTTTCTATAAGTGGGGACGTTACAAATAAAAAATAAAACACACTTCCTTCCAATCATTTATCTCACTATAGTCAGTGCACTTGAAAATTGCACTTTACCAAAATAACTGGCATTGAAAGTATCAAAGAGAAAGTATAGGCCCTCAAATAATGTCTCTGAATAATGGCATCATGTATCCCGTGTGGCTTTATTTAGATGACTGGAGTGAAGCAGTAAGAACAAGAGGGGGGGAAAGAGAAGAAGAGGAGAGTAGTGAATAGGATAGAAGAGGAATGAAACACCATTGACTGAGGTTAAGCCTACAGTAAGTGTATAAATATTCAGCAGGAGAAACTAATCTTTGAGAGAAAGGGCCGTGCTTGACAGGCCATAATAGCAGGAGCAGTCTATTGTGACTTTAATATCCATTCGATTAGACCTCATCTTCAGCTGCCTCGGAGGAAAAATACAGTTATTGACATCAACGGGCTTTTAGTCCCCCTTGACACAGATGCCGCCTGAGCTCAGGTGAAAAACACAACACAAACACTCTACATTTCATTAAAACATTCCTCATAATAGAGCCGAGATGCAGGGCTGTGTTGACTTGAGGCTATAGCGAGGAGGCTTTTGTACGCCGATGTGACACAGAGACGATACCAAGAGCTTCTAGATTAACTGAAAGAAAAGATGCCGTCAAAGAAATAATGGCAGTATTCCTGCCTTCTCTTTCTTCAAATAGAATATTTTTAAAGGCATAGTTACTCACGGCTTTCCAAATCTGTATCTTGAAACACAAAAGGTATGTTTTGCAGGTAAGACGCCTGAACAACAGTACAAAACTGCTGATCAAATTCATCATCCTCTACAAGTTTTATGACAAAAATAATGGAATAATGAAATAATGGAAAAGGTCTTGTTGGCATTACTCTGACATGTAGTGCCAATCCCGTCCCCCTCTCTCTCCCACTTCGCTTGCTGTCAGTCCTCTACTATCCTAATTTAAAGGTAAAAATAAAAAGATAAAACAAACAAAAATAAATCATTAAAAAAAATCTAAACGCACACGCCAAGTCCTTAGAATAGTAGCAATTATATTTAATTTCATGTGGATTTGAATACATTTAAAAGGTACACTATGTATTTTTTTCTTCAAAATGAACAATTCAGTCAATACATCGTCAATCCTTCTTCCAAAACATGTTTGTCTTACCCTGATTCACTATAGTAAGCCTATTATAAGTGTTCATATTATAGACCTGATGAGATGGTTGAGAAAAGTGAAGGTTAGGTTAGTTTGAAGTGTGAAGCACACTAAATCTTGAACCTTCGGGGAAGTTTGTTTGTTTTTTAAACCTGAAAAGAGGAGAGTTTGCTGGCAAAAAGAGAATGCGACTGTTCGTAATAAAACAAGAATCAACATATTATTCAACAGCCGAATACACGTTTTATTCAATTGCCATATGAAGCTCTCTAATGCTACGTTCACACCGAACGCGAATAGCGCGTCAGGCACGAATGATTTCAATGTTAAGTCAATGCAAAGACACGTTACGCGCGTAAAAAAAATTCCTGCGGCGCGAATGAGGCGTGGAGTGCGGCACGGAAGACGCGAACACGCCTCGTTTCGCGCGGATTGAGCGTCTGGCGCATTACGTGCGAATGATTTAATTAGTGCCATTTGTGCATTCACGCGTATGACGAGAATTCGCGTCTCCCGAGTTGAAAAAACCGACCTTTGGCCAGTGGTGGAATGTAACGAAGTACAAATACTTCGTTACTTTACTTAAGTACATTTTTCACGTATCTTTACTTTACTTAAGTACAATAAATAGTGCCTACTTTTTACTTTTACTTCGTTACATTTTGCAGCAATTATTATACTTTCTACTCCACTACATTTCTACAACTTCTGTTACATTTTCGTTACATTTTCTGATCAGTTTTTCCCCTGCCAAAACGTAATCTGACCGTCCGTTCGTTGCACGTTTGTCTCACCAGTGACGTTTGGTTGCCATAGATACAGTATATCAACCCGGTCACACTAAATGCGTCTAACACGCAGTATGTTTATCATGCAACTCATACGCGAAAATTTGTTTTTACGTGCATAGGAAACACACCGTGTGTAATATATGTTTGGTTTGGTTAGGATTATGGCAAGCCAAGAGGTTCAGAATTACACCATAAATGAATCGCGTTTACTGCCAAACATAGTTATTAACATATAGTAAGGATAAGCATGATATTGCCTAATTGCAAGCTTGTTTCAGAAATGGTGACATTTTTTTTCCATCATTATTGAACATCATTATAGGAGTAGGCTATTAGGTTGAATGAGTTAGAATTAAATGTTTTATTAATCATTAGAAAATAGACATTAAGATAATAAATTGTTATGCAAGTACTTTTACTTTTAATACTTAAAGTACATTTAAAATAAAGTACTTTTTACTTTTTACTTAAGTATGGTTGTCATTGTGTTACTTCTACTTTTACTAAAGTAAATATTTATCTGGGTATTTGTACTTTTACTTAAGTACTGAGATTCAGTACTTCCTCCACCACTGCCTTTGGCGTGAATTCGCGCCGCGTTAACCAATCAGGAGCCTAGCTGCTTGCTCACCTGGTGAAGTGTCTGGATGCTTCAATAAATTATTTTGTTAATATGACTAAATGCATGGTGGGATTATGCACAACAAAGCAAATATTTTATCACTTAAAACATTATTTCTATATACGAGACATGTTAATTTTGTATTGAATGTTATTCATTCCATATCTAGATTATATGAAATAGTATTATGATGTAAGACAATCAACATATATGTGCATAAGTTCGTGTCTGGACGTGAGAGAGAAAAATAAAAAATAATAATCACAGGACAGGTTAATCATTTTGAAAGCTGGCTCTATTTATCATCAAAAAAAAAAAAAAATGACAGCTAGATTAGATGGATGAGGGCGAGGGTGATCCTCGATCTGATGCGGAAACTGAAACTGGCCGCGTGACAGGCGGAAGTACCGCTGACAGCGGCCGTCATCCAGCGCAGCTCCTGGAGCGAGCAAATGGTGAAACTCGCCAAACGGTTCACCTCCGTAGGGTCCCGTGGACACAATTATATAAATATACGTCACGCGCATAAATTTTGCTTCAAACTTTTGTTTTTACGAGCGCCAGTTTCACTCTTGACAAGCGAATTAACACAAAGTGGTCAAGCGTCAAACTAGACGCGTCAGGCGCGAATTTGACGCGCTATTCGCATTCGGTGTGAACGCAGCATAACAGAGTTCATTGTAAAGCATTATCCTAATGTGAAGGCCCATGACACTACAAAACGACTTATACTACTCTGACTTTAATTATATTTTCAAACAAAAACTCTTCACTGCTTATTGGAGCAAATAAAGTATAATTTATAATTACAGTTTGGAATTTCATGATTCAGATTTTGTTTACATTATGATCTCTGAACAGCTTTGCCATTTAGACATTTTGAGCCCATAAGAAATACTAATAAATGTAACTAATTTAAAATTTGAAGTCATTGTCTGCAATAACTTGATATATCCGCACCATAAAAATAAATGAATAAAACAGTATGATGTCATCGAGCAACATTTCCATCTATTAATACTAAAGCACACACACAATACTATATGTGAGAGCCCAATGAAAGCACATAAAGAAGCCAATCACAGCTCTCTGCGTTCGCTCTGGCCCATTCTTCATGGGCGACACTTTCTTAAGCTAAACTAAATGGCCTAATTAATCTGGTCTAATGGTGGGTGACATCAAATATGCTACCACAATTATCACCCTATTAAAGATTAATATTCCATAAGAAAATTGAAAAGAGTCAGGAGAGTGGTGTTGTGAGAGTATTTGTCTGAGCGGAGCTGAAACTTCAGCAGGCGTCAAACGGCTCCTTGATTTCCATCTCGCTGCTCTTTTCTCCTCTTGCTGGTCTGCTAATGGTCTATGGTGTAATGAGCGGCTCGGAGACTTGAGCTCGTTTTGTGTCTGTCGCTTTTGATTTAGCTTCCTCTGCTGTTCTCATTTTGCTCATGAATCCATAAACAGCAAAGAGATCAGCTTCAATCTACAAGTGGTAGACACAAAAATCACAGGCAGGGAGCGGTGACAGCGTTTCAGGAGGACGCTGAATGTGTCATTTGCGTCTGTGGAGCACAGGAGACTGGAGGATGATCATTACACAGGGCATAAAGGTCATTGCCTTAGCTCCACTTCACATATTTACTGGAAGCGATTGATGTTGGGACTGCTCACAGACCCCCAAATAATATAAAGTATGAAGCTAAACTTCTTTTGAAAACTGGATGTAGTTCTTCATCATTTATCAGCTTCCATTTCTGTCAGGATGCTACTTGTGTTGGACCAGA
Source organism: Pimephales promelas (assembly GCF_988280905.1). Taxonomy (NCBI): domain Eukaryota; kingdom Metazoa; phylum Chordata; class Actinopteri; order Cypriniformes; family Leuciscidae; genus Pimephales; species Pimephales promelas. Next base: position 35,311,495 of record NC_142775.1, on the reverse strand, counting down.
GTCACAGAATCAAGAGTAACCACTAACAAGGTGTTGACACTGGGACTCATGTCACATTTGACTGGTTTCGCTGGAGGGCAGCGAGAGGAGATTATAGGACTTCCTGTTTGCACAGCTGTGTCAGATCCCACCATCTCGGAGTACACAGTCCAGAGACAGTTTAACTAGCACATGGACACACATCAGTTCATTAATGTTACTAGTGAAACACAAACAGAGGCCGACATCTGCTCTTTTAGAGGATCCCAAAGCCAGCTTGGAGGTTAAAACTCCCAGCATGCATTTCTGAGAGTGCATCATATCGAGCAGACTCTTCTGTAATAACAGACAAAAAGCAATCCAATAAGAAAACCAAAAAATAACAAATCTCTGCTCATCTGGGCTGATGTAAAAGTGAAGGAGTGTGAAATACAGTTTTCTGGGAGATGTATGTGCACTCGCTGATATGTTTTTCATTCATCTTGCGTGACTGTGTGAATGAGATGTTCAACCATTTCAGCATCTGGCTAAAGATTATTAAAAAAAAAAACATTTTAACGGCGTTCGTTTTTTTATCGCGCGATTAACGGTCCTTTTTGTCCTAGCAAACTTAGTCGTTTTTTTCATATGCTTTTTGCAACAGGACGTGGCATGCGTGGCGCTGCACTCTGAGACCCATTCATTTCAATGGCTTGCGCCGCGTGAGGATGTTTTGTTGTTTCGTCGACCAAAGCGCAAGCGAATCTAGCTAGACCGTAAACAAAACAACAGACACGCCGCACACACTTGTTTGGGCTTGCGAGCCGGCCAAATAGTAGGTTAACGTCATATTTTGAGTGGATGATGAGTGCGGCTTTATTTATTTATAGGGCTGTCAGTTAAATGCGTTATTAACGGCGTTAACGCAAAACCATTTTAGCGGCGTTCATTTTTTTATCGCACGATTAATGGTCCTTTTTGTCCTAGCAAACTTAGTCGTTTTTTTTTCACATGCTGTTGCAACAGGACGTGGCATGCGTGGCGCTGCGCTCTGAAACCCATTCATTTCAATGGCTTGCGCCGCGTGAGGATGTTTTGTTGCTTTGTCGACCAAAGCCCAAGCGGATCAAGCTAGACAGTAAACAAAACAACAGACACGCCGCACACACTTGTTTGGGCTTGCGGGCCGGCCAAATAGTAGGTTAACGTCATATTTTGAGTGGATGATGAGTGCGGCTTTATTTATTTATAGGGCTGTCAGATAAATGCGTTATTAACGGCATTAACGCAAAACCATTTTAACGGCGTTAATTTTTTTTTTGCGCGATTAACGGTCCTTTTTGTCCTAGCAAACTTAGTCGTTTTTTTTTCACATGCTGTTGCAACAGGACGTGGCATGCGTGGCGCTGCGCTCTGAAACCCATTCATTTCAATGGCTTGCGCCGCGTGAGGATGTTTTGTTGCTTCGTCGACCAAAGCGCAAGCGGATCTAGCTAGACCGCAAACAAAACAACAGACACGCCGCACACACTTGTTTGGGCTTGCGAGACGGCCAAATAGTATGTTAACGTCATATTTTGAGTGGATGAGGAGCGCGAGATGCTGAAATGAATGCCAGTAAGATTCTGAATGGAAACTTTACTTTAAAAAAAGTTGCCAAATGGTTCCATTGACAAGACCAAAGTGAACTGAGCTATCATCAAATCGCAGCACGTCCAGTCTGAAACACCACTTGATGATGGCCAAGCACACACACAGCTGATGTGAATTCTCCGCCCCCTGTTCAATATCAGGACCTCCTCAGTATTTCTTTCACCCTTTTATTGATGGACAGTGTTACATTGTGTCAGAGATTATTTGCTCCAAGTGAGAATGTTAGTGTGAAACTGAACACAGTATTGCCAATGTTGTTTTCAATAAAAAACTTTTGGACAAAGCAAGCCGATCCACTTTTCCATGTTGATAAGAGCATTAAAATGGGCATAAAAAATAATGTGACAAAGAAATCAAGAGACATTTAGAACAGATAAAAATGCCAGATTAATCGCGAGTTAAATATGACGTTAATGCGATTAGTCGCAATCAAATATTGTAATCGTTTGACATCACTATTTATTTATCATCATGTCATTTTAAAACCTGTATGCTATTTTTAAACCATTTCTCACAGAGCAACATAAATAAACTTTTGGATTCAAAACAATACGAGGAATGATCATTTTCATAAACCATCTCTTAAAATAATCTGGATTCAGGCAGATTTACCTAATAGAAAGTGCTTTGTCCCCGTAACTTGCATCAAGTCTGACAGAAGTCTTTTCACACAATATGGAAGTGGTCTGAACAATTATTTTATTGTAAAATTTCACATTATTTATTCATAAAAGCATATTTTGCAAAAAACAGTACTTTAAAGTGCATTTGTACCATATTTTCTTCTAAAACATGCAAATACACTTCTACACATTGGCACGATGCTTACACCTGGAGTGTGAATGCTAACTGTCAACATGAGCACCAAAACACATATTTAACGCACAGGCCTAAGGAGAAGGTGGTATTTTATGGTTTGCACATGGCTCCAATGAAAATAAAGAGATGATTTTCTCTGAGGTTATGTTTAGCGGCATGTTTGGCATTGAAATTGACAGAAGCATTCCCCGCTCTTACATCTTTCAAAGATGTGATTTGGAGCAGACTGATGTGTGTTTCGGCGTAAAGGCATGTTTGATGAGCCATGGGCGGAGAGAAGAAAAAGGGGGCGATTCACCGCCAGTCTTTAGTGCCATCACACAGCTCACATTCAAATGAAGACTGATCTGCAAGAGTTCAAATCTCTGTGCGAGAGGCTTATAGGACGCAGACATCCATCCACAATCAACATTACAGCTGACGAAGAGCCAGATGACAGTGGAGAGCAGCGAGATGAGGGTGAGGGCATTCACTGTGATATGCCACTTCAGAGCCCACTATGTAATTTCACCAAAGTGGCCTGTGGCTGGTATTGACGTACAGATGAAGGGTGACACGCCCGGGGCACTTTAGTCTTACACCTGAGAACATTCTTTCACATCTTTAACTTTAACTGCAGCTGTCATGAATCATGCTGTTAGAGAAAAGCACATATAAAAAGAGAGATGGTCCCGCATTCCACATTAAATCACACCCATTTCCACCAAACTTCAAACTCAAGATGCGACTAATTCACGAGTACAAGGTGTTTTTGTTTTCCAGACTTGAAAAAGTATTTCAAGGTAAAAATAAGTCTTGTGGGTCTGCTCTGAAAGGCATAGCTTTTTAAATTATTAAAAAAGATTATTAATAAAAAAGTAAATATTAAATTAATATTATAAATTAAATACTTATCAATAAAACAATCAATATATAATTTGTTAACATTAATTATGATAAATACTACGTACACCATACTAATACTGTGTTTGACCCCATTTCGCCTCCAGAACTGCCTTAATTCTACGTGGCATTGATTCAACAAGGTGCTGAAAGCATTCTTTAGAAATGTTGGCCCATATTGATAGGATAGCATCTTGCAGTTGATGGAGATTTGTGGGGCGCACATCCAGGGCACGAAGCTCCCGTTCCACCACATCCCAAAGATGCTCTATTGGGTTGAGATCTGGTGACTGTGGGGGCCATTTTAGTACAGTGAACTCATTGTCATGTTCAAGAAACCAATTGAAATGATTCAAGCTTTGTAACATGGTGCATTATCCTGCTGGAAGTAGCCATCAGAGGATGGGTACATGGTGGCCATAAAGGGATGGACATAGTGTTGTCAAAAAACTCGGTACTTCGGTACCAAGTCGGTACTAAAAAAAAAAAATGTTACGGTACCAGCTTTTCTAGGTACCGAGTACCAGGTTAATCCAGTTCTGTTCTAGACGCGATGTCTGAAACGTGCACAGTTGCGTCCTCTTCATAACGCTGATATGGCTCTCTCTCTCTGAATCCACTTGTTGAAACGAAAGGAGGAAAGAGCCACATATGGAAATATTTTGGATTAGGCTAATGTCACGTTGCCATAAGAGGCCGACTACATTCGCAAATTCGCAATTTCAAATATAGGCGCGATTCAAGCGCGCTCCTAATAAAAACTCGTTGGCGTTGCATAGCAACGACAGACGCCGCGTGAGAGCAAGCGCTTTGGAAAGAATAAGCACGCGCAAAAATATAATTAAAAAACACGCGCGACATGTGAACGGCCTCTAAAGTGCTTTCGGGATAGTTTTACGAGTACATGAGCACAGTAGTATCCACCCGACACCAGAGTACTACTGGTATTAGTATTGTCATTTAATGTCAGTGCCAGTTCTAGGCGTATTCTTGCCTTTATAACTCAGCAGGTTTAAAAAGCCTTTTTAAAATTAAATATGAATGCAGTTTTAGATTAATAAAAGGACAGTCAAGTCAAATAAAACATGTTTTATGGTAATGCTACAAAGATACCATTCATAAACATTACTTAGTTATCAACACATTGAGTGAACAATATATTTTTACAACATTAATTAATGTTTGAAAATGTTATTTATTACAAACACCTGATTGTTCATGTTTGTTCACTTAATTCATTGTGCATTAAATAAATAATGGATTAAAACTTTACAAACAACTTTAAAAATGTGTTAGTGTATATACTATTGTTTATTTTAGGTAATTTTATCTAATCTTTTTCTAAAGTGTTTATAATACGAATGTACAGTTTCCATACTTGTAACCGTGATAAACACTTAAATATATGTAAATTTAAACTAAGCTTTGGTACCGAAATTGGTACCGAGAACCGTGAATTTTAACTGGTATCGGTACCGAATACGGAAATTTTGGTACCGTGACAACACTAGATGGACATGTTCAGAAACAATGCTCAGGTAGGCCGTGGCATTTAACCGATGCCCAATTGGCACTGAGGGGCCTAAAGTGTGCCAAGAAAACATCCCCTACACCATTACACCACCACCAGCAGCCTGCACAGTGGTAACAAGGCATGATGGATCCATGTTCTCATTCTGTTTACGCCAAATTCTGACTCTACCATCTGAATGTCTCAACAGAAATCGAGACTCATCCGACCGGGCAACTTTTGTGGTGCTGGTTGGCCCAGTTTGTTTTTGTTGCCGTTAGTGGAGCCTGGGCTGTCTACAGTTAAAAAAAGTGTGACAACGCTTAGAGCACCTTTAATATTCATAAAAAGGTACCTCTAAATCTTAACCACATTAGCTCTTCTTCAGCATGCACTACAACCGCACGTTTTCTACACATGTGGCCCTCTGTCGGCTTGAGCCAAACACCAGCCCTCAGGACAAATAAATTCAGCTCTCCAAATAAATTTAATAATACTGCTGCTGATATGAGTTCCTGCTCTCCACCCGCCTGAACGCCAATTACTGAGCTCTAATAGAGTGCCGGGGGGCAGGGTGGCCAAGAGCCCAACATGTGTCAGAGGCTGATGGAACGCACTCCTGCAACGAGACCGGGGACTTCAGCACCACGGACAAGGCTGCAGGACCACAGACAAATGATCTCACTTCCTGTAGAAGACACACAAACCTATGAGATGGAGAATGACTTATAGCTTAGCTAAGTACAGAATAACATTTGCTTACTAATAACCATAGGACATTCGTTCTAAAACATTAAAGGGACACTCCACTTTTTTTTTTGGAAATAGGCTCATTTTACAACTCCCCCAGAGTTAAACAGTTGGGTTTTAACGTTTTCGAATCCATTCAGCCAATTTTCTGATATCTTGAACAATATCAGTAACCAGACCATTTCTGGTCTCATTGACTTCCATAGTAGGATATACTATGGAAGTCAATGAGACCAGAAACTGTCTGGTTACTGATATTCGTCTAAATATCAGAAAATCGGCTGAATACATTCGAAAACGGTAAAACCCAACTGTTTAACTCTGGGGGAGTTGTAAAATGAGCCTATTTCCAAATAAATTGAAGTATCCCTTTAAAACTTTCCACAATACAAATATCCTGGTTGAGAGTTTAGACCAATAAAGACAAAAACACTATCTGTGCCCAAAACATGACAAATGATGCCTTTCTAGGTTGTATAGGAGGTGTATAGCCATAAAGTTCAATACTTGCATAACATCTGGTCTACATGTAAAGGGAGCATAGATTAATTCTTCATTTCACTACATCAATGCAGCTGACATTACATAACTAACTACATGTCCATTTATTGATATTTATATAACCATCTATTTATATATATATATATATATATATATATATATACATATACAGTATATATATATATATATATATATATATATATATACACACACACACACACACACACACACACACACACACACACACACACACACACACACACACACACACACACACACACACACACACACACATATATGATATTATTGTGCTTTGAAAGCTGAAACTAGTTTCCTAGTTTCCTCGAACTCACTGACCGGTTTCAGACAAAGAATGGTTATGAATATGCTTCAGTTTCGGAATCCTGCTTTTCCAGCAATGTCAAGGTTTTGCAAGTGATGTGAGGGTTTTCTGAAAAGACTGATTCTTGGAGCTAGGGCTGAGGGCTGAAACTCTTTTACTGTGTTAGTGGATTCAATAACTGACAGATGGCTGTTCATCACGCTGCACTAGAGTTAAAAGAATGGCTGGCAAGGTGAACGAGTGTGCAGGATGAAATTTTTATATAATAGTTTTATGTGAGATTGCTTTCTGTGGGGGAGATGTGAGAAGCTGAAGGAGTAAGCGAGGGCAAAGATCATCTTCAAACGCTCAATGAGTACACAAATGTATGGAAATACCTGCAGAAATTCTAGATTAAGCATAAAACCTCTTTTACAAATAATCTGTCTCTAAAAAAGCAGTATAATCAAAATCATAATAACTATTTTCACAATATAGTTATTTGAAAAAGTCACATCACTGAGTGTGATTCAAACCACTCAAGTTACAAAAATATATATTTGCCTGAATGGTATGAAAAACATTGATGTTCATTAGAGCTGCACAACTGACCCATGGCTAAGCCACGCCCTCAAACTCGATGAGCCAATCACAGTGCACAGCTAACCCAATACACTCGGACATTCTCTGTTTCCACGTTAGCCAGTTTTCATTAAATTTTTCTTGTCATTTTAAGTTTAAAATGGTCAAACGGTGTGTATGGGGTGCATGCAACTCCGACACTAGGTTTCCGAGAGGCTGGGTGACGGTGTGTCTTTTTTACCCTTTCCCAAGCCACATCTCAACCGAGATAAGTGTCTGCTCTGGATTAAGTTATACGGTGGACCACAACACCAACTAAACATGGATCAATTAAAAAAAGATGTCTACATCTGATCTAAGTTAAGTCAACAAGGTATTTGAACATTATCTTTAAAATCTCTAATGTAAAGTTAGGCTAACATTAGAAAACGTTAACGTTAGCTTCTAGCTGCGTTGTACATCATGTCACAGAGCTTCATTAACGTATCTGTAAATATCCGAGATAAGAAATGTTAATGTTGTGCTGAATGATTCTTGTAAATAATGTAGTGCCAACGATATGCGGTTTATCACGTTTACACTGTGACCTGTACATTTTTACCTGGAGCTGAAGCTTTTCATCGACCTTCTCAACAATAAAATTATTAATATAACCCTCCAATGTATAGTTAAGGCCCTTTAGGTGACTTCGAGATGATGTATAATCTTTCGGTCTTCAAAAATCACCACTTAAGTTGCCTCTAGTGAAATGTCTCCTACTGTGACAGAGCCATAGCGCCTGTCCCCGAATGTTGACTGTTTGTCCGAGTGAGTGGAGGGGGCGTGGCTTAACCATAGTTCAATTCTGAATAAATTGAGAATACGTTTTTTTAAATTTTATTTTTAAATAGAGATCATGATTTTCCCACAATTCTGAATAGACAACTAAAAAATGCAATTTACAAGAGGTTCTAACAACTAGTGTTGCAAAATATTCGGTACTTCGGTATCAAGGTTTAATAGTGACAGGCGATTCTTTGTCATTTAGGACTAAGATCGCGTGGGTGTTTGAATCGAGATAACGATCTTTTAACGATTAATCACAAAGCTCAAGTTGACAGTCACACAACAGATGTATTGTAAAAAAAAAAACTAATGGTAGCTCACTTCATGATAACTGATGAAAAGGCATACCGACTCTCAAAGCTTTTGGCCCCGTTTACACGATGGGAAAACGCAGATATTTCTCTGCGCTTTGCCCTCTCATTTACACGAAAACGCCGTTTTTATCACTGAAAACAATTATTTTTAAAAACTCCAGCCAAAGTGGAGATTTCTGAAAACGCCGGTTGTGTTGTCGCGTGAACTGGGAGAAACGGCATTTTAGGTTCTCTCTTGTCGTTTCTAAATGGCTTGAATGGCTTTATCCTTAACCCCTACACTGCCGCCAATAGGTTTGGCATAGTTATGATGGCGCTCGACGGCGTATTTATGCGGGTGTGTAAACGATGTTATTTTTGAAAACGGAGAAGGGGAAAATATTCGTTTTGCTAAATACCCGGTTTTGTGTAAACATGGCCTTAGTCGCAGTCTGGAGTCTCTCAGTATAGTAAAGCAAAAGCACATTTCCACCACCTCACAGCCCTACAGCACACATTTTTATACATTACACCTGCACACCCTGCATGTGCGCTCGGGTATAAATCACCCACATGTGTAGCTATGAAAGTCCAGGCACTGGAGGAAGGCCAACAAATGGCTGCTCTCCCCGAGTCCATCATTCCAAGGTCGAGTGACCGCCACACTGGGGACAGATGACAGCCCACCTTTTCTATCAATCCCACCTCACAGATGCTTCTGGATCCTTTCCTTTCTCAGATCCCCCTTCATCTGTGACCTCCGCTCCATTTAGGCTGAGAAATACAGCCGACGGCACTGAATGCTGGCTCAAACAGTGCTGAGCTAAGGATTTATGCTCCATTGCTTTAGTAGCTTCATAACAAAACTTACAAGGAGACCCTTTCACTTTTACACAGGCAGAAAAAAATAAATAAAAACACACATATTATCCACTCTTCAGAAAACCTTGACATGTCTACGCTAGTAAGTTCGAAACTTAATGTCTCAAGCAAGAGAACCAAAATAATAATAAGAATTCTCCCATGTTTGACTTTGAACACTTGTCTGCATAAATGTGATGCAATAAAATGCAACTCATGCTACTGAGGTTTTCAAGAAGATTTGTTCAAAGGTGCGGCTTTCGACAGATACGGCAGCATAGATGAACTTCTGGGAAAAACAGAACAGCTCAATGCCACAGTGTTAACAGGATTATAGCGGACAGCACAGGGAAAACAGAGATCTGGGAGCACAGGCTAAACACTACACGCTATTGCTATGCGGCATAGGAAACAAGCACTGGTGCAAAATCAGTTTGCAAACAGTCCTCAACATCAATGTTTTTTTTTTCAGGATCCTTTGATGAATGGAAAGTGAAAGGCATTTCTTTGAAATCCAAATCTTTTTTCAACAATGTAAAAAGAATTTCCTTACAGTTTTGATCACATTTAATGAGACCTTGCTGAATAAAACATTAATCTCTTTCAAAACAGTAAAGTAATCTTGCTGACCCCAATGTATTGTTCAGTAGTGTACATTCCCAAAAAACTAAAGTCTTTACATGACTTTTTAAATTAAATTAAACTTTTAAAGTGCATATAAATGCATTAACTGGGTAAAAAAACCAGCAGCTGCAAATGTGGATTTTCAATCACAAGAGTCACGGTCATTAAAACCCATTACATAAAATAATTAAGAGGAAACAGAAAGAAAAGCTTGAGCTACTGAATATTTCTTTAAAAAATGAGAGACGATTTAGAGGACTCTAGAGGCCTTGAGTTTATATTTTGCTAATTGCATTCAATGGCCTTGATACTGTACGACCTTGTCTTGCAAACAATAAATGCAGTTGGACAAACAAGGATAGAAAATACGTATGCCAAGGTCCTCTGCTGAGCATTTCTTTCTTTCATGCTACAATGAAATCTGAACATACAAACCCAAATGAGACACAGCCAAGAATATGAAATAAAAAATAAAACATATTCCCATCTGCCAAAAGGAAATACAAATGCATCCACGGCAAAAGCTTTTGCTAAGTTAAAGTTTTGATTGTTTTGGTGTTTTCAATCTGATGCTTCTAAGAACAAAGAGTCCATGCACTTTAAAGGTGGCGTTAAATAGTATATGTACACTCACCTAAAGGATTATTATAGGAACACCATACTAATACTGTGTTTGACCCCATTTCACCTTGTCCAGCCTCTCACGGGGATTTCGGATGCCCCAACGCCTGTGATGAGACGACTCAACGCCTGTGAAGAGACGACTCAACGCCTGCGATATGTTATGGCGCCGTTTGATTCATAAACAATATTTATATTTAATATTTATATTTAAACAATATGAATGTAAGCCAGAGGAGAACTGGCCCCCGACTGAGCCTGGGTTCTCCCAAGGTTTTTTCTCCATCCAATCTGATGGAGTTTGGTTCCTTGCCACTGTCGCCTTGCTTTTGGCTTGCTTTGAGCTTGCTCAGTTGGAGTTATTTAGTGTTTAGCAATGTTGTTGATCTGTGTTGTGCTACTTTCATGTTATCACTGTGAAGCTGCTTTGATACAATCTGTATTGTGAAAAGCGCTATATAAATAAATGTGACTTGACTTGACCTTCAGAACTGCCTTAATTCTTCATGGCATTGATTCAACGAGGTGCTGAAAGCATTCTTTAGAAATGTTGGCCCATATTGATAGGAGAGCATCTTGCAGTTGATGGAGATTTGTGGGATGCACATCCAGGGCACGAAGCTCCCGTTCCACCACATCCCAAAGATGCTCTATTGGGTTGAGATCTGGTGACTCTGGGGGCCATTTTAGTACAGTGAACTCATCGTCATGTTCAAGAAACCAATTTGAAATGATTCAAGCTTTGTGACATGGTGCTTTATCCTGTTGGAAGTAGCCATCAGAGGATGGGTACATGGTGGCCATAAAGGGATGGACATGGTCAGAAACAATGCTCAGGTAGGCCGTGGCATTTAAACGATGCCCAATTGGCACTAGTGTGCCAAGAGAACATCCCCCACACCATTACACCACCACCACCAGCCTGCACAGTGGTAACAAGGCATGATGGATCCATGTTCCCATTTGGTTTACACCAAATTCTGACTCTACCATCTGAATGTCTCAACAGAAATCGAGACTCATCAGACCAGGCAATATTTTTTCCAGTCTTCAACTGTCCAAATTTGGTGAGCTCTTGCAAATTGTAGCCTCTTTTTCCTATTTGTAGTGGAGATGAGTGGTACCCGGTGGGATCTTCTGCTGTTGTCGCCCATCCGCCTCAAGGTTGTGTGTGTTGTGGTTTCACAAATGCTTTGCTGCATACCTCGGTTGTAACGAGTGGTTATTTCAGTCAAAGTTGCTCTTCTGTCAGCTTGAATCAGTCGGCCCATTCTCCTCTGACCTCTAGCATCAACAAGGCATTTTCACCCACAGGACTGCCGCATACTGGATGTTTTTCCCTTTTCACATCATTCTTTGTAAACCTAGAAATGGTTTTTTTTTTTTTTTTTTTTTTTTGCATTGGCAGATACAGGCTTTAACAGTTTGTGGCCTGAGAGCCTATCGTGATCTGCAGCTACTCAGAACTAAGAATGTGTAATAAGTGGCAATAAGCATCAAGATATCACAGTTTTTTGCTAAGGAGATGTTTGTTTAGTCTCTTCTTGAAGGCCTGAATATTCTTTGAGGTGATTTCACCTACTACGGTAGAGGGGAGGCAGTTCCAAGTTGTTACAGCTGAATGAAGAAAGCTCCTTCCCAAGCATTTTGTGTTAGAATTGGGTAATTTTAGTGCGTGACTTGCTCGTGCTCTTCGAGTGGTTCGGCAGACGAGATCTGGTGGGGGTAGCAGAGCTTTGAGATCCTCTGGACAGTTTTTAGTGTGCATTTTGAAAAGCACAGTTGTTGCTGCAACAGTTCTCCGATGGTTGAGCTGACTGATTGCATATTTCCTTAGGGCAGTGTCCTCATCCACCCCAATGATTTTCAGTGCTTTTTTCTGGATGTTGTCAATCTGCCTGAGGGTGGTCTGTGATGCGTTCATCCAGGCAAGGCAAGAGTACTCCAAGGTACTCCTGACTTGTGCCTTGTAGACATTGGCCCTACCTTTGACATCAAGCTTGTTGTTGTGAAAATCCCAGTAACTGAGCAGATTGGGAAATACTCAACAACCAACAACCATGCCACACTCAAAATTGCTTAAATCACCTTTCTTTCCAATTCTGACATTCAGTTTGGAGTTCAGGAGATTGTCTTGACCAGGACCACAGCCCTAAATGCATTGAAGCAACTGCCATGTGATTGGTTGATTAGATAATTGCATTAATGAGAAATTGAACAGGTGGTCCTAATAATCCTTTAGGTGAGTGTATATGCAAGAATGATGCTATCCAATCAAAACATCATTATGAAAATAGCTGAAAGCAAATGCAAACATGATGTATAAAGTCTACAAAAAACAAAAATAGGGTAAGACAATCTTGTATATGGTTAACTTAGACAAAAATGGAGGGACAACCTATCACTCACATGATCGACCAATAGCAAAATTACAACCACCCAATCAACTCCCCACTGGCAAAATCAAGTCCCACCCTAAATGTTTTCTTGTTCGAAAAGGTGATTTACTCAGATATACATCACAACACGGAAGAAAAGACTATCACAACTTCTGTTTAATGTCAACTTCAATATAATACAATGCCAAGTTGTTAGCACAATAACCACAGATGTAACTAGGTAATTGAATTTTTAAGGCTGAAAACATGATCCACAAGCCAGTCTGTGAGGTGTCTCTCATTGCCAACATCTACCGCAGGTCAAAGGGCCTTGTGCAGGAAAAGTTATCATGAGTGAACAAGTGAGTAAAAAACAAAAAGAGAGAGAGAGAGTAGACATAGATGGATGGGCTGTGCAAATGGAGAGGGATGAGAGACGTGCAAAAGTTCAGCACCGAGTCTAAACCATCATAGCAGCCCCTGTGTGGCCTAACATAGATGGATCACTCCACAGTCTCAAACAGCCAGGACGAAATAAGGGCCCCTTTCCAGAATGGGGGAGCATCCACTTCCATTACAGCCCCAGATCAACATTTAAGAAAAAGTCAATATATTCTTTCTCTGTCATGGCATTCATCACTTTTGTTATCTGGAAAAGGTGGAAAATGTAAAGAAGTAGAGACCTTCATTGTGTACCAACTACCTGACTATTAAAAGCCCTAGACAACAATAAATTACACTTCCTCAAGGGATATTTCACAATACAACTGGGGACACAAGACATTTCCAACTTGCTTCCTTAGGTACCTGAAATTAACTATACATGGAGGGGAAAAGATTGTCCCATCCTATGGTTTTTGGAGGTGTGATCCTACCACAAAAATCCGTCTTTCCATGAAACGTGGCTCGAGTCTCTCCTCACTCGGTTCTGCACCCACGTAACGATGGTTAATGGACTACACGTGCGGCAGACGCTGGCCAGCCGAGCACCTAATGGAGAGGGGTCCCTGCAGACGGGCCAGGCTGTCGCTCCACCTGATTAGAACTGATGGGTCGGGCATGTTACGAAGACGAGCGCGGCCACCTCAGAATGGTCCGCGAGTAGCTGACCCCCCCCCCCCCCCCCCCCCGAATGACTGCCGCCATGGCAACCAGGCGCTGCTGAGAACATCCAGCTCTATTATTGAATTTCAGCACTTTAATGACCAATAACAGATTTGAATTAGTCTGCCAACACTAATTTTTGCCTCGCTGCAAATTACAGGGTTTTTAGACTGCAGGCACATTTAGGAGTTCCTGAACAAAAGCTTGCGACGAGACACTTTGATAAAGTGGCTTTTAATATCTGGGCCTTGATAAATGACGCCGTGGTCAAAATGGGAACAAGCCGCTGCCAGACATGTACTGTACCTGCAAAGACTTCACGCTAGAAGACCACCAGGAGAGACTGTGGCCAGCACAAGACCCTATTAAACCCACAAACTCTATTAAAGCTCATGATGACATATGTTATGTGCCTATGGGTTTATTAGCAGCAATGAACAAACTAGTGGTGCTTGTCAAAATTAACAAGTGGTTTTAACAAAAAAATGCATTTACACTTCTCTGACCGCCACCTGAAGTGGTTTGAGTTATTGGACATTAAGTTAGGGTATTTCCAGTACGATCAGAAAGCTACCCGATCAGTGAAAACACATGAAGTGACCCGATGTTAACAAGCCTTTTGTCTTGCGATCCACCGGTTTTAAACATTGTTTTCTAAGAGTAACAATGAAATATTAGTTATATGTATTTTGCTACAAAAATAATTCTGTCAGAATATATTTTACTTTTGAATGGAGAAAGAAGCTTTTTGCCCCCAGAACCGTGACCCTTGTGTGGGAGGGTAGGGATTGACGTGGCATCTTGAAGCATGACAAATTGCTTCAAAATCGTGGTTATGAGCACAGATGATCCCCTGGAGCTTATATCCAGCCCGGTGTGTGTTTAATCCTCAGCTTTCCTAACCTACACTGGACAGACAGGAAGTTTGCTGGCCTCAGCACTATGCATCATCCTGTCTTTTTGTGCTTTGGTGCTCTCTCCCTCTCTTTCTCGCTCGGCTCGTCTCCTTCCCTGCCTATTTTCCTCGCATCAGCGGACCCGCTGCTCACAACAGATGACTATCACTGTACTCCTAATTCAAGGCCAGGTCAGTTACTCCAATATCCACGGGGAGGAAGGCAGCGCTGGGTGCGTGTACATGCCTCAGTGGATTAGCCGGTGAATTTTACACCCGGTGGCTGGGATATTAACAGCTCTGAAGGCAACAGTGATGGACAGGCAGGAGCGTTGAGCATCTGAAACATCACAGGCAGATATGACTGACAGACGGAGAGACAGACAGACATGTGCGAAGACTTTCAACACTTTCTAAACCGTTTCCCCAATAATCAAAACGGAACGAAATGACAAAATACACAAATGAAGGAAAGAACAAATGCGTGAAACATACAAAAAGAAAGGATGAAATAGCTAAATAAAAGAATGAGAAGAAAAAGCACAGTTAAATGAAGAATAAACAAAAGATCAAGTAACAAGTAAAGGAAATGAAAACGGCAACAAAATACAAGATGGTGAAAGAATGAATGAAAACAAATAAATGAAAGAATGAACATAAGAACAAACGAACGAAGCACACTTAAAAGGTACAATTTGTAAGAATGTTGCATCAAAATATCTATAAACCACTTCCACAGTGCTATATTTTTATTTCAATTGTTTACTTACATTATCCTAAATGTTTCAAGAATTTGTAAATTCAGAGAAATTACTATTTTATTTTAAATAGTGCCCGTCCCATGTCACTTGGCTCACCTGTCAATGACGTAATCTCCACGTTATCCCTGGTTTCTGCCTATGGTTTCGTTGTACTGCCATAGTAACCATGGCGACAGAAGTAAACAACTGCGTAACGTTTATCGGGACTCTGTTGTTGTTTCGTTCAAACATTATGGATCATGGCAAGCGGACTTTGGGACAAAAGGAGAACTAAAACAGGGATCAATATCGGCGTGGCGTTTTCGAAATGCCGAAAGCTCAGGGAAAAACTTCGACTTCACAAAGATTAATTTGTCTTGTCACTGATATCTCTCATTAGCAATCGCGACCTGCTTCATACCACAGTAGTGTTAGATGAATGTTTTCACTCATCCACAAACATTATTAGATCCATCAGCATGAGAGCAAGTTCCATGATTCCGCTTATAATCTGCGTCATCAATCTTTGTTATTGTAAGAGGTTAGTGACCCCTAGTGGTGGAAAAATATCTATTTTAGCTTTAAAAAGAGATATCAACAACAACAAAAAGAAAGAAAAAAAGAAGGGACTGTATCTGAGAGATGAGTGTTGGTGGACCGCATTGAGTGAGTCATTAAATATGGGTGGGCAGCTTGTTTAGGAATTATTTCAGAAACATTAGCAGTTTTTCAGACTGCAACCTGCAGTTAATGAGCCTGAGAAATGAAGGGATGGAGGGATGACAACCACCTCACACACACGACTCTTCCTCACTGATCCAGGCTAATTATGTCATCTCAACTATGCGCTGGATTGAGTCTCAATTAGACTGGAGAGCTGCGGCATTGGGATGGTCTCCGTTTTCCAATGACAATAGCTAATTTAATCGATATGCAAAGAAAAGCTTAATAGTATCACTTAAGAGAACTGCTCTATTAATTGCTTTTAATCATGAATTAATTGCCTGATTGACAGAGTATTGTCAATTGGGTTACTATGTAAATTTGTTACATTAGCTGTAATTATTTCAGTGCTTATCTGCACATTTATAAGCAAAGTACACAGCCATAGCACAAAAAGGCCACAAAGCTTTAGATTTTCAAAACAAAATGCATCTTAATGACAGACAAACAAGGATGTCATAGATTATGAAAAAAGAACCAAAAAGCTTTTAACAATCTAGTTTAAAACAAATGTGCAAGTTCTCAGAAATGTAATCTATAGCTTTGAATGTATAATCTTGGCTTGAAACATTTAAAAAAACGTTTACACAGTTTTCTGGAGATATCTAAATTAATAAACTGACAACCAACTCAAATATTTTCCAAAATAACATACTCCAAGCAAGTATGTGAACAACATAGATGATTCTAGGCTCATGCATTGTTGCATTCTCCGCATTGCCACAAGAACATTATATAGTAGCAACAATGGTCAGATTTTTCAGGTTGTGGTTAAGCAAGTTTATAGACAATCTAACCAAGTAAGTTAAAACATGTTAAGAATGATTTCTTATCCAATATCTAGTTTAATGGACATCTGAAGATTCTAAAGAGAGATGTAAAGCTGCTGTGTGTGTTTATATAGCATAATAAAGAGGAGAGCAATGAGGATCTTCCCCATGATACACCATTATCAGACTGCACACGATCCATTCACTCTATCCGAGAAGCTTCATTTCCTCCAGTCTGCTGGCTGGGCAGAAAACTCTCCTCCTTGTGCCATCAGTGGCCCACTGGAGAGGGTTAAATGACATGGCAGACACAAGGACCTCAACTACAATCCTGATGCTTCAATTTACACAGTCCTTTTACAATCTGCAAGAACAGATTTAGCATTTAAAAAAAATGTTTTTAATTGTCATTTTAGTATTTTTGCATACTATTATAGTTATTAAATATATCACAAGTATATTATGTATTATAATATATTAGCTTTAATGTTTATATTTTCAGTTTTCATTTTAATTTTGTAATGTGCTCTTGTCTTTTTTTAATAGTTCAGTTTAGTTTTCCATTTTTTTATTTCAGTTTTAGTACTTCAGACTAAACTTATTTTATTTCAGTTACAGTGCTTTAGACGAAACTTACTTTAGTTCACTTAGCTGAAAATGCAACATTTCTAATTTTCATTCAAGTTTTACAAGTTTAAGTACTTTAAGTACGTAATATTTATATTTCATTTAATTTTAGCTTTCAATAAACAAAATTATTTTTTAGTAGTTTAGTATTTCATCATATATTGCCTGCATGAGTGTGGTCTTATTGCAATATCTACAACAGGAACGTATTATAAGATAATAATAATAGTTAACTTTAAAAAAAAAAAAAAAAGAAAAAAAAAAGAAAAGCGTTTTTGAGATTCTGCAAGACGGAGTAAAATTATGAGCTATACTGTGTATAGATTCTCAACATGGACTACTATTTACACCTGATTTCAAAACGCATTGTCATTTTTGTAATTTTCAATGCCACACAATTTCCTTACAACACATTCACTATACCACCAATGCTGCAGGAACCATGAGTGACGGAAAGCCCCTAAAGTTCCAAAGATATCTTGGAGCCAGCTCAACGTCAGGCTACAACCACACAGAGAGACGCCGCCGCCGACACAATGTGGCCCAATCAGGCCCGTGAGTGAGGGAATTACATTAGCAGAAGACTTCTTAAAGAGAATCACGCCTCCGTTTTCTGCCTCCTTTCGGCATCCTGCCCTAGATAAGAGGAGGAGACAAACTCACGGGTTTGACAAAGCCGCCTTAAGTTGCCAGGCCGCATTAGGGGGTGCGAGGCATGCTTAAAAACGCCACTTCAGCAGCGGAGGATTTGCTTGGATGACAGGTCTCAGTTCTCAACCCGCGTGGCTCAGAATGTAAAGGCAAAAGACGAATGCTCGGATAAAACCTCTAAACGCAGACCTCAGCGGCTGCCACCAAACCTCCAGCCTGGGCTTATCCACACACTGCCTGAGTGTGACACCCAATACCACACCCCGCTCCTGGACAAGTGGAGAAACACATACAACAACAGCATTTTAAAGTGCACTGACACCAGTATCAGTATATTGGATGTCTTAAAGTGACAGCAGCCTAATATTCCTGCTGCTGTCTGTGTTTTTAATGTTAAACAAACAACAAATGACAAATAAATCACTCAACTGCTCTTAACTGAATACGTTTTGTAACTTTAATAAGGATTGATCTTTAATTTATACAGTGAAGACTTATGCAGTGTTATTTTCCAATTGATTATTCAAATTCTGTATCGGAAAACTACTGTTAGACCTACCTGAAAAGCAGTGTCTATTTTATTGTTATCTTTGCTCTAGTGTATTTATTTGTGCTGTTTCTTTAAGCTTGATTATTTGTTCTTATTTTCTACATTTTTATTTAGCAGTTGTCCATCTTTCCCCTGAACATCGCACATACCGATTCAATCTGAAACCATGACCCTAAAATACACACATACTCTACTGTAAAGTTCCCACTGAACACTTAAAATGATACAGTACTTGGTTTAAGTAGGACAGTATCATTACACACATTAACTTAAAAAAGATAAAAACTTCCCAAAAAGTCCTCAAGGCAGATTTGGGACAAAGAAGCTGAAAAAGTAGATCTCAAACTGACATTCACAAACTCTTGACTCCATTACCTACCGCAGAAAGCAGCTAATTAACTTTAACATTTCTATACACACTTTAGTTCTTCCTATAAAATCTGATGACTGTGCAAAAAAAAAAAAAAGCCTTTAAAATAATGGTCCCATTTTAAATAAGATTTCACACCTACCAAAACGAAATTATAAGTTATCATTTCAAAAGGACCCATAAAATTAATTTAAAAAAGAAAGAAAGAAAGGAGTTAAGCAAGTAAAAAGTTCCAGTTGCTGAAAGCAATGTTTCCCTACTTAGATCACTCCTTTCTAAAATACCACGCTCATATGACATGACTGACAGGGCATTATTGATCTTGACAGAGAAGTGTGACACCTCAGGATCTATAAAAATAAGTCAGATAACAGGGACGATCTCTGCAGAATTTTCCATATATATATATATATATATATAGTTTCTAAAGTTTATTAATTCAATAGAATTCAAAGTTCGGCAACTAAAAAGGCATGCAAGTGATTTAAGTTTTTTCTGTTTGTGGCTCATCACCATGGCGACCCATTAGACACAAAAGACTACAACAATTTCACTGAGAACAGCATCTCATTCTTCTACCTAAACTAACCACAGAAATGGAAATCATTAAATCTTCAAAACACATACAAACCACGACAGAAAATGCTGCCTTTATGAATTTTTTATGCCAATGCAATAATATGTAAGCATAGCCTATATATTAAATATATCATAATCTTCAGGGTATCTGCATGTTCAAGGGGAAATGAAAGTGTAAGACCTTTTAGGACTTTCAAGAAAAAAAAAAGACTTAAAGATTTAAGGACTTAAAGATCTTAATCATGTTTATTTATACTTATTTTTAGTTGGCTAAAACAATAAAAAAAAATTGATTTTTCTCAGATGAACTGTAATTCTGACCACATCAATATTCATAGCTAACAAAAATATAAACAAAAATACATTAAAATACACATATGAAGAGTTCAGATGCAAAAGCCTCTAAGAGCCATTTGAAATTTTCTTCTAGAATGATTATTTTTATCAAGCTTGTATATTTAAGTTCAGTGTTTTCACTTAAATGGCAATGATAATTACCTATTAATTGTTTTTTAAGTGAAATTACTGAACTTAAATATACAAGTTTGAAAAAAATCATCATTAAAGAAGAAAATTTCGAATGGCATTTAGAGGCTTTTGCATCTGAACTCTTCATATGTTAATGTGAGAACTAAAATAGAGCTACACTAATTTAGTTCATGGAAAATTAATTTTAAAAACAAACTGCTGAACCAACTTTAGATACTTGCAAAAACAATATTTAATACTTGATTATAAATATAAGATTATTGGAAAGAACCTGCAGACAAAGCCTGATATTTATACATTCTTGTGATTGAAATTTCTGAGCTTATTTTCTCTTAATTTCCATCATTTTTCCATCATTCAAGCAAAGGTACAGTACAGAGCTGTATCATCCAGAATATCGTAAAACTGTGAAAAGCTTTAGACTTGACCAGACAGAACAATAAAAAGTGTCTTTTCACATTCACTAGATCATTTCAAATGATCATGCAGTGTGAAAAATAAAAAAGCCAACAGTACTACATGCACTCACTCAATTAATATGAGGTCATGATGGATACAAATTACAGAAGAATTAATATAGATCAAATGGAAAATGAAAATAGTTCACTAAATTTGGTGTTGAATCGATTTTTACTCAGAAACTGCCAAGTAAACTTGCCAAACGAAAACTGAAAGTGTTTTCTTATAAAACATACTCCAATAATCTTCGAAAAAACAGTTACAATGTAAGAGCGCAGTACACGTCAACTTCCATAAAGTATTTCGCCCCAACTAGGCTACTGTACGTCTGTCTAGAAATGCAAAAATCACACGCACTGAAGAAAGCACTGCGTACGATCAAGTTTTCGAAGTGGAAAACTCGTTCTCGGATCTCCGCCAGGCCTGTTAATGAAAGCGCTCTCACCTTTCCGCTCGGACCGCTTCTTGCGTCTCCGCTTGAACCGGGTCCTGATGAGGCAGTAGTAGGCCCCCATGCAGTGCGCAGAGTCCACAAACAGGGCCATGGCCGCTTGACCCTGACGCTCGAGACGGAGACAGGAAGATACCTGACTGCACTGTCCTGTTCTGTGTTTCTGAGCCACTCAGTGAAGGTGTGCGCCGCCAGCCCCCTTCCCTCGCTCCACACTTTCAGCTCTACCACACACACACAAACACACACACGTGCTCTCCTCCCCCTCCTCTCCTTTTGGTACTTGGTGAGAGGAGAGAGAGAAGCAGGGAGCTCGGAGGAGAGGACACTAGTAGAGCTTTACAAGGTTAGACTGGGTAAACAGAGATGGCTGGAGATGTGTTTTCTCACTTCCATTGTCTTTCACGTATCCTGCTATTTTACCTGAGGCAAGAGAAGTCTGCTCTCGCCAGACCAGGTAAAGACATCAACAAGCGCTCAGCCAATCAAAAGCATGGGTTCAGTTTAAAAAAAAACAAAAAAAAAAAACATGGTTTTCCCCTGACATCCATTCAAAAGTCTTCTACAAGGTTATATATGATTTTAATTTCCTATTTTAGTCCATGTTCTGCCGCGGCGTGCTCTGCCTTGGAGTTAAAAACGAATAAAAATGTTGACGCATGTATGGTTTGGGAGTGGTATAGGTTAGTTGTCACAACGAGAGAAAAAGGTTGACAAAACAAGGCAAATTTTGAACCACCAGAGAATCACATGTTTTAAGAGGAGAGGAGAGTCTGGAAAAAAGAGAACGCGACAGAGCTCGTAATAAAACAAGAATCAACATCGGCTTGGCTTTTTGGAGATGCTGAGAACTAGGGTCTCCAAATCCTTGATTCGATTACATTTTCGATTCTAAGGTCATGGTTCGATTGGATTCTCGATTTTGATCAATCGGCCAATCAGGATGCTCTCTGTCTTACATGCGCTTCATGAGGCACACACGCAAGGTCTCTCGCTCTCTCCCTCTCTGCTGTTCGCGCAATACAGTTTGGAGCACAGTTTTTTTCTGTCTCGGCATGCACGTTTGCTCTTCCTCGCTCTAGATTCTTGCTTGCTATAGATTACATAAAAAGATTTTAACTAATTTGCGTGCATCGTGGAGCCACTATCAATATGCGGGAGACTCCGGGAACTTCCGCGAGACTTGGGATGTCTGCAAACTATGGCTTTTTTGAAGCGCGAACGTTGTCAACATAAGTCACTGGAAATCCAAAAAACAAGTTTTGGGGGTTCAAGTTCTGCTGATGGGTCTCCTGTATCTGGAGTTGCCATGCTATCTTTTGAATGGCCGTTGCTAAGTTAGAGGAGGTTGACCATAGACTCGCAGCACTTCAACACGAGTGTTTTTCGCTTGGCAAGCCAGACGAAAGTGAAATGGGGGCGTGGCAGCATCGGCGATTCCATTTTTTAATTCGAAGAGTGAGATTTTGAATTAATTTCGATCACCCTTACCAAGAACTAAGGGATTTAAAACTTTAAACGGTGATGCAGAGATGCTGTTTTTAGTACTAATTTTAGTTCATTGTAAAGCATTATCTTGAAGTATCATAATTATCCACACAATCACACTGAGATAAAGCACAACCAAAACAATATTCTTACACGAAATGCATGGTTTTACGTTTTAACCACAAGAAGGCCAAAAGTTACGAAGCTCAACTCTAAACTAAAATAAACTTTAACTGAAATATTTTTTTCTTTTTAAATTGGCTATATGAGCCTATTTTTTCTTTTAAAATCACAGCAAGCTGGAAAGATGGTGATAAAGTTTCTAAAAATGTAGTAATTATAGTCTAAATGGTTGTTCACACAGGATGTGTGCTCATTTTTAATATATTTGTAAGATGGAAAAAAAATCATCACAAACTTAATATCATTTCACACTCACTTTCAGCTGTGTTTAAGCTTCTCCCCCATATGTCTAATACTTTATACAAACATACACACATCCCTGCAACTTCTGAAGAATCTCAGAGCTGATATTTGATGTTGGGCAACAGGAAAACTGTGAAACTGGAATAAAATATCCAAGATTTCCAAAGCCAATGGCCAAATAGAAGTTCAGCTTTGAACCAGCCATGATCACAAGAATATTAAACGCAACAGCTCTTCAGTGCAATTAAAGAAATCTTTAATCAATAAGCGGTCTAGATCTACTCACTTGCTCCACATCAGCACGTTTAGTTTCTGATCTGGAAGTTACTCTAACGCCATCATGAGGCCAAAGTAAACCACTGCATCTCATCCAGTAATAACTAGACAAAAAACACCCAATGAACCACACACATTCAGACACAACTATTCGAAATAAAAAGCCCAGAGACTTCTCTCAAGAGCCAACAAAAATGTATATTAAGACATTTTGATGCAAAATGGTTGCAAAACCTAATATGCAGTAAAAAAAAATAAAATGGTTTATTCAACGGTAACTTGCAAGCACCATTTTTTCCCCAATAAAAAGCACCAGCAAATATTTCAGTTTAGATTCTGTGCATAAAAAGCCTGTTGGTGGCCGCTCTGTAGACTGGTATAATGTATCCAGTGAATTAGCAGAAGAATGTGTGAATGAAGGGGTCACTGTGTAAAGGAGATCCTCCTACACCCTCTAACGGAATTA